>NC_090925.1:235754695-236001552 GCF_040938575.1 Ambystoma mexicanum
GTTCATTTTTTTTTAAAAATATATATAAAGTGTGATGCAAATTGTGCATTTTAAAGAATATGGATTCAGCAACACTGGCCAAAACTACTAGCTGCAGAGTGAATTAACTCATCAAACTGGCCTAAAACGTGGCCCACTATGACCCAAAGAAAAGGCACACACCAGCATTTCATGTCCTTGGTTCGGGCATGGGCCACCTGCCCTATAGGCCAGTCTGAGCCTGTCTCTGTCTTAGCGTCTCCTTTTGACATAGCCCGTCATTCACGGTGGAAGCTGCCGTGCAGCAGGGATGCAGGGCGATCCACAGAGGCGGTATTATTCTACGCCCCCTTGGGTCTTAGGTCCTGCTGTCCACACTGGATCCCTCACACAGCAGCAGGGATAAGATTATCTGCTGGGGCACTGCGGCAAAATGTGATTTCCACGTTCCAGCCTTCTCACTCAAACAAGGTTTCACAATGTATTTGTTTTCTTTTTGCAGAGTCCACTGTCTCTGAGAGACTGGGAAGGGGTGGGGCAGGGCACAGGGGCCCGCTCGACATTTGTCTGCCTGGCAAGTGTTAAAATCAGCCTCTGCTCCTAACTACCCATGCAAAACACAACTGGAGATAGGGGCTAGTGCAGTCACATGGCCCTCCCACCCATCCCACTGTTTAATACCAAGCTGACTCAAGGCAGATGAATGTGGGATGGAAACTAGGACTGTTATGAGGAACACTAGGGCTTGTTCTTATGAGGGTTTCTACTAGGTGATTGGGACATTACCTCCTCGTCTCTCTTCCTCGTCACAGTGCTTACGTCTATGAGGATGTACCAAGCTCATTCTCTGTGAGTGTAAATCATGTATATGCCTCCTGCACCAATAATGTATTCAGACAATTCTGTGAGCTACTGATGACTTAACTGCAGACCCAATTACCACTGGATCAATGTCCAAAATCAATACCATATAGTGCTTGGTTAACATTTTGGGGGAAACCCTTGCAGCTTCCTGGCAGATTTCAAGAATGTAAGCTCCACCAAACTCTGCCCAAGAGCCTGTCTTACCCTGGGTGGTCCACCGCTGGATCAGTGAGTACAATAGAATGACATTGATGGTCTAAGAAGTGGATATTGACAGACTGATCCACTTGCTAAGAGTGGATACGGAGGGCCAGGATCATAGGTGCCTAGCTTTACCAAAGGTAACACATAGGGAATTGACATGTCAAAGGAGTGTGTCTGGTATGGGTATGTGTTAAGAGCTCTAGTGACTTCAGAGGGGTTGCCAAGTGATTTTCTCCTGGAAACATAAAGAGAATGATGTCTTGCACTTTATGGAATCTTCACACTACTTTTGATCTGAAAGAGGGAGGTGAACACTCTAAGATCAAAGTATAATATAAATATGAATAACAATAGTCTCAACCCTGAAATGTGTATCCCCAAAGCTGTAGCAACCAGAAACGCTACTTTAGAGAAAAGACATTTCATTTGGAAGGGAGAACCCCTGTACTCCGGGGGGGAAATGCATGGACCTATTCAAGGACCATATTTAGCTCAAATCTATGTATAAGGTTTGAGGTGCAGGGTTGTAAATGTAGGACCCCTGTGGGATGTTTTAACCCACTCTGCTCTGCCCTGTGGCATCACTGTGTGCTGGTGACACCAGAATCAGCAAAATGGCAGCAAAAACCCCATGCGTGCCAAAACCTAAGGACATTGCACTCTACCAAGCACAAAAAGATGGCTGCCAAATCTACCTTGCCTGTGTCAGTAGTGAAACGGAGACCTCACTGCTGAAACACTGCTCTGCCAACCCAGTAAAAATGGAAACTGCATGAAAGGCAATGCTTTATTGAAGTTAGCCCAGAAATTGTTCTTAAATCCCTTTTTCTTGGTTGCTGAAAATACAAAATACCGGTCCAAAACACCACAAAACATCCAATACACTTGCTGGGTGTTACCCGTCACCTCCTTTAAGAAATCATTATGAACGTACAATGTCATGGAAAGCGGAATCTGTCATCAACATATCCACAGTAAAAAGTGTGCCCGCCTGTGAAAATCTGTCAATATGGGTGCAGTACCAGCGGCCGCCTGTATGACAGCTGTCATTAGTTTGCATCAGAAGTTTAAACTTGTGCTTTTGAAATCAAATGTCTGGAAATTAAGTGACCTGTTATTAAGAGGAACCTAGGTTCTAACTATTTAATCTCCATGGTTTAGAAGCTGGAATAAGAGTTCTAGCTGCTTGTGTGAAAATTGCAAGGTTTTGTTTTAAACCAAGAAAAATGTAAGAGAACGACATTGAATTTAAACTGAACTCAAAGCCACCCAACAAGTTCCACAGCCTCCCCCCAACAAAAGGCATCTCTCTCATGCCTCCCACAAAGGCCAGGAAGGCATACCTTTGTGAGAATTAAATCAGGGGAGGAGATCTTGGGCTGCACCAGAAAGAGACAATGGACCTTCCTTGGCTGAAAGGATATGCAGATTGTTAAGTGTCAAGTGTGGCCTCTCCCAGAAGGAAGGGGGCAGATTGCTTCAGACCTGCCAGGAGGAAAGGAGGCATGGACAGACAGTCACTTGTGGATTCACAAAGCACAGAAAGCTTATTTTTTTTAAAAAGACTGATTAAAGGACTGTGCGAATTTGCAAAAATTATAGAATTAATAGCATTGTTAATGTGATTTTTGGGTGCACATTTTAAAAGATGCCAGAACTAAGAAAGGCACAGTGAAAATTATGGTTTTGCAGCAAAATTATTTATGTCAGAAGCATGAAACTTCACACATTTATGCCCATAGACGATGCGCACATATGTACCAATTTTTGGACAAATTAGATATTGTGTCCCGGACAAAAAGTGCGAAATTCTGTCAAATCCAGATCCAATATCCCACAGCAACAGGGCTTGGAAGAATATTTGCTCCACAAAATATGTGATCTATGTATTTTATTTGTATAAAGATTGCACACATGTAAATAGGTATTATACCAAAAGTAGATTTCATGTTCAAAAGGCAAAGGGGATGATGTTTTGACTCATAACACCACATCATCATGGTGACACACTGTTTTCTCCTCCAATCCAGGGAGAGAGAGGATTCCAGCCAATAGAACACCTACGGGTGTGCTTAGTATAATTCAGCATACGCGCCCCTTTAATGAAAACATAAAAAGAGACAGATGAGGGCTTAGAGACACACACAGATTCACCTACCAACCGATTGCTGGCGAAGCACCCTGCCAGAGGACCTGCCATCTCACTCCACACTCCAGAAACTTGGCAAGCAGAAAGGCCCATTTCCAGAGCGGAACCATTCTCAGTTTGGCCCTAAAAATTCTGGAAACCAGAATTTACCCCAGACCTCTAAGGGGAACCAAAGAACAGCCTGGCCGTGCTGTAATGGCTTTCCTGCTAAGAATTACTGCCAGAATCCAAAGACCAACCCAGTAGAGCCGTGCTGTGCTATGCTGTGAACCAGAGCCATTGCAGATCCAGTCCAGTCCTACCTTGCGGTGACCAGAGCGCCTTGCTGATTGCAGACCAGAGCACCTTGCTGTCCAGTCTGGTGTGCCCAGCAGAATTCCTGTCCAGAAATCTTGACTGACCTGAATCCCTGACGGTTCTATTCAAATCTTTGTAGTGAGTATCCTTAGTATAGGACTGTGACCAGTTTATGAACTGTCTATAGTGATCCCTATCCAAACCCATCCTCTATTATATCCATGCATTGTTAGAATATTTTTGAACTGCATGAACTCTCTATCTCATCCCTATTATATCTTTTCTACTAGTAGTGTTAAACCAATCTTTGCGCTGATATTTATTTCATCTGAAGAAGGCGAGCGTCTCGGCAGGCAAAAACCATCCAGAGACGTCCTGGGCTGGTAGCTGTGCTGTCGTGTAGTTTGTTTCTTCATAGTCCATCCCTAGTGTCAAGAAATCATGTTTGTCTTTTTAAAAGCGCATCCTTGTTTCACAATTTGCCTCTATCTGAAAAAACCGACCTCCACAAAAACGCCCATAACTTCTTCAATGCTAGAATAAAATGTAAGTGTCTGCTTGTAGCTAACATCCTAAGCTTTCCAGAGAACCCAAAACCGCATCTCAAATCCTTATAGTTCTCCCGCGATCGTGATTACTGCATGCGATTACTGCGCACGGAAAAGTTTGCCACAAATTTTTCATTTTGGCAAAATCTATAACGTGTAAAATAGCTTTTCATTGCACCCAACCTCAAATTTAAGTTTTTCCATTGCTTATTACTCTCAAATCATTGCTAGTGTTTGTCTGCAACTATACAAAGCGGCCCCCATTAGAATTTCAACCATCTCAGTCACTTAAACCATTTTTAGTGTTTTCCCCATTCCTTTCAAAGCCAACTTTAAAACCTTTTTGATAGTTTGCCAATTAGTTCTGTTTCTCTCTTGTGTTTGCTGGGGGGACATTGGGATTGACATTGCATTTGAATTCTGCATTCCTCAAAGCTGTTTTCTCTCCTTCCATCTCTTTATATTGCATATTGGGGGGGATTGAGGGGTGCGCAGGGGGAAATAGTAACCACACTGCTATTTGATTTGAATATACACCCAAAATTATTATTTCTGTGCTGCATTGTTTTTTCTCATTAGTACTCCTTATGATTAAAGAGATTGTTTAGTGTCACATCACCCCATTGGTGATTATTGTATACCCATTAAAAATAGTGTGATGATATTGTGAAATACCTATATAAATATTTTAAGTTTGCAAACCAGCATGATTCCTGGTTCAGTGTGACCGGGGGGAATGGGGTGTTCAAAGAGAGGGGTGTGATATAAGTGGTACATCGTTCAGAATAAAATAACTTTTAGACACAAATAAATAATTAAGGGTACAGTTGTGCATCCCACGCTAATCATTGACTTAGGTGAGGTGCCGGATTGAAATCACTTACACCCCCTACCAGCTTACCTAGAAGGCTTGATGGCTGACCACGTGCTCCTTCATGTAGAAGTGCAGTGGTCCAGTAAGAAACCAACACTGAGGAAATCAAGTAATGGGATGACTCAGTTTCCAAGGTTCAGGGGCAAGGGGCAGTTTCCCAGGTAGGGACATTCTTCAAGAGCTGCTGGTAGGTGATAAAAGTGTTTTTATTCTTGGCAGCCTAAATAGTGAACCTAACCCTAGAACACCATAGTAGATGTTTTCCAACATGTTCAATTTCCAGGCCACTGAATGGTTGGCAGAGGAGTTACCCACAAAGGAAGAGATGCAGATGCAAAAAATACATGGATTCCCCTGTTCTCGAAAAGGTAGAGATCAGAACAAGACCTGTCCTCCTGGTCCATCCTGAGGAACCTTGGTATGAGGGGAAATACATGCACCTACTCTTTGGGGCAGGGCATTGAACATTGTGTTGGGGGATGGTTGCTGGGAAACAAAGACTGGGACCTGATAGTTGTGGTTGAAGACACAGTTATCCAGCATTGGTTGTCTGAACTACAGACTGATGTGTTGCAGCAGGGATGGGTGGAAATGATGCTGCACAGAAGTGGGGACAACCCTGTTAAGGTTGTCTGGAAGCATGCTCCATCCCCAGGAGATGGGATGCCATGGCACTCTCAAGATTGGCATATTCCCACTTGCAGATCTCACTGGCTATGTGTGCTGTAGAAATGCCTCTTGTACACCCTGGCAATGTAGGCAGCTTCTTGACACCTGATTGTCCTTGAATACCAAAACCAAGTGATGTTGCAGATATACGGACAACCAACAAAGACATCTTTGAGCAGTCTTCAGCTCCCCCAATTTGAAGAGTGGGGCTCATCCCAGGATTACCTCCACTCGGCTGACTCTGTTCCCAATAGCACTGCTGCATTTCATCTGGTTATTCAGTTATAAAGGCTTTGTGGTGGGAAGAGGGACACCTGCTTAATTAGTTTAGAGGGGGCAACACCATTGGAGCTCTGCTTTAAGAGTAAATGGCCAGGCAATGTGATGCACTATTGGAGAAACAAAGGAGAACATTACTCCAGAAAATGGGAACCTTTATGGCAATAAACAAAATGGACCTTGGTAGTGAGGTTGGATAGATACTATTGACTACATATTATCCAAAAAATATACATTTATCATCAAAATTCACAAATGTATCAACACTGTTTGTTCATAGAACACATACATTTACATACATTTGACATCATTAGATTCATTCCAGCATATAACTTTATGGGTCATGTGACAAAAACAAATAAACAGCTGGTAGAAGAGATGGCATAAGGCCCTCTCTACCGTGTGTTGTTTTTTCAAGGGTTTTTGGGTTACTAAGTCTTGAGAGGAGGGGCCCATTGATTCTAGGACTATGATGACGCTGGAGGACCAGGAGATAATGATATATGGAGTGTCCAAGATCATTGAGTTGGGCACTATGGTCCACAATGATGTGGACCACAGTGAGTATTCAAACACAGCAATCCATTGAGTTCTGGAACACACCAGATGGTCAAACACAAACATTCATGGGGTCTTGCAGCACAAGCTAAGGCACAGTGGTCCAAGGAGACCTGCACCAAAGCACATGGTTAGACAGAATGATGCATGGAGTCCTTCATCAATGCAATGGGCTGGACCTAATGATCTATTAAGCATAGTCCCAGAGCAGGAGTTGGACACTATAATCCATGGTGTCATGCACCCTAGTAAATGCTCAGGTGCTATTGCACATGGAGACCAGCACCAGACCTGGCTATCAGACGTATTGCTACATGGCATTCTGTGCCTAAGAAGGTGGTTGAATGCCATGGTTAAAAATCATTTTCAGCATAGCAGAGGTTTGCACACAACAATCAACAGACGTATGTGGCATAGCAGGGGGTTGAAGACAATGCTCTATAAAATCCTGTACCACAGAAAGGGGCTGGGCACAACACACAGTCAAATCCAGTCCCACAGTCTGGATTTTAGAAATGATTATACATATATAGCCCAGTTTCCAGCAGGTGGTTGTCAACTATGATGTATTAGTTGCGGTCCTACATCAGAGGATTGGACATGATCAACTCTAAGGCACTGTACCACAATGGAGGGTTGATCACAATGTCCCCTGAGGTCCAGTCTGAAAGCAGGATGTTGGTGACTAAGATCTAAGCAATAGAGTCCAAGGGCATGGTTTGGACAGAATGGTATATTGAGTACATGTCCACATCACTGAGATGATCTATAAGGTTCTGAATCACATCAGGGTGTTAGACATGAAGATTGATGAGCAGCAGTATCACAGAAGGAGATCAGCACGTTGATCAATGGAGGACTGAAGTTCAACATCAGTAGGATGAGCACGATCATCTGTAAGATCATATATCCCAACAGGGGACTGCACACAGTGAGCCATGATCTTCCACTGTACAGCAGGGGACGACTACTCTCTAGAGTTCAGCCTAAGAACATGGGTATGCACCTCATGATCAAGGGAATCCGGAAATAGAGCTGGTGGTTTAACATGGTCATTTATACAATCCTGTACAACATCAATGGGTCAGTCATAATGATCCAGGCCACTACAAGAGGTCTGACATACCAGCCTGTGAAGTTCCATTCACATGTGAGAGTTGTATGTCACAATCTATCGAGTGCAGTCCTATAGGAAGTTAGGCCTGGTGATTTAGAGAGTTCAATTTCACAAGAGGAGTTTTCACATGATTATCTGTGGAGTTCAGTTCAAGGGCAGGGGTTTGGACATGGCAATCTATGGTGTCCTGTCCCAGAAAAAGGGCATGGACATGATGTTGTCTTGAGTTTGGTTCTATAAGTGGGCGTTGGAGATAACAAAGTGGGTTGACAAACTCATCTATAAGACAGATGATTACATTCGCACCTGGGGAATGGCGCTCAGCCAATCAGGTGGAGAAAAGCAGGTGGAGAAAAGCAGGCAAGAACACACTGTGCACTGCCTGCATTTTCCAGCCACCACAGTTCCTTTCCACGGTGCGGAAGCCTCTCCCTGTTGCCTCCCCAGGGCCCCACCCTACCCTCCACCCCCAAACACATTCAGCATCCTGTCCCCACCACCCTTCCGCTCCTCCCCACTTACCTGCTGTACCAGAGACTTGTGCATCAGTCCTGGCGCTCCACCTGCCCGATGCGGAAATAGAAAAGGAACTAAGGCCATCTTAAGTTTTTTCTTTTTTTTTTAATAGGAGATTGGGCTCCCGCAAAACTTTCAGAGCCCATCCCCCATAAAAAATAATAAAAAGCAGACTATTTGCATCGTGCATGAACCCTGGGGTGCGAATAGCAATCGCTGCCGCTCAAGAAGCCAAAGGCTCAGACTGGCGGCCATTAGTGACCCTGTAAACTCCCATCAGAGGGGCTGATTGCTACAATCATTTATCAGGTTATTCACCACAACAGATTGTTGGTCAAAATGATCCAGGAGATTCAGTTTTACAGAAGTATTATGGACACAATGATCATAGGAGTCCAGTGTGAAGTCATGGATTACACACAGTGATGTATGACATGCAGTCCTGTAGCATGGAGTTAAATATGATCATGTATTATGACTTGCACCACAGCTGAAGGTTGATCACAATGACCCATGTGAACATTTGTAAGGTCATCGTTTACTTCGACGTGAGCATATCTGTACTCGACACGTGTTCAATTTAAGAGCAGGCACAAGGAGACACAAATGAGCCATTGCAAGTTGGGTTACTGGAAAGACAGAGCCATTCATTGCAAGCTGAGAAGTCTGCCTAGCCCAGTGATGGGTCACTGAGTCACAATGTTTGTGTATGCTGCTTGTGTGCTCTTCATTTCACACATCTCAATTTTCATTTCCCAAACAATTCTGATTGAATTACCTATTCAGCACACTTCACATCCAAGTAACCACGCATACAAATCAATCGGAGCGAGCCCTAATTTGGAATAATAAAAACATGCTTTCTTAATATGCGTACCATTAATCATGGTTATGACAGTTACTATAGCAGCACGCTTTACATTTATTGAAAGCAAAGTAAATTGTAAAAGAGGGAGCGGGGACTCAGCAGTGGGGATTAGTGTTTGAGTCAATAGAGACACCTTCTGTTCCCTTTCTGACCCAATCTGCGCCATTTCTTAACACGCATTATGCAAAACACTGCGTGAAACAGGCCCTTGACTTGATCTATTGAGCGCAGGATACAACTGCAGTCCCTTTAAATCTAGGCTTAACCGAAGAGGCGACGTTTCTCCCTTACCTACTGCCAAGTCAATGCTCACTGCACAAATGACAAAGACCCAAGGCCAGATGTTCACATTTTTTTGGGATGTTTGTCATGTAATGCGCTAGCACGGCTCTTCACTTGCACCAAATAAAGAAGCGCTCTAAGCAGAAAGAGCATCTAAATGCGCGCATCACATATGCGTACATTCAGATGCTCTTTATCACCCTCTCAAAACATGTGTTCAAATAAGTGGGCTTTTTTGCACATATCAAGTCACACTCTAAGTTCAAAAATGGGATGTGCATTGAATTGCACAGAAAAAAACATTCTTTTTGGAGCGAGAGCGCCCTTTCCGCCTCTGTCATATATTTCATTTTTACAAGTACTGCTGCAGTGGTTTGAACAGTTGCTGCCACACTTTCATATCTATCCCCTAAAATAATGAGAGCATTTTTTGTCATCGTTTTTCGGTGATTGTGACAAGTGGCGTAAAACAAAATGTGGGCCCCCCTGCAAGCATGTTGAGGGCCCCACGCCAACTCAACAGCAAATCATGTGTCGCGTAACACTCTGGGATGGCCTAGATTACCATGTTTGGTCAATACGCACGAACGTGCTGTTGCAGGGGTATGCCGCACACTGCACTAGGAGGAAGATATACATTTGTTTTAATGCATTAAACAGCACACTTTCTGAGAAAAAATGGCTAAAGGCCACAGCATTTGCAATTTTTTTGTAGGGTAACAACAATGCAAAAATCCATGCAAGTCAACAACAGTGCACAGGAACTATAATGCTTTAATTCATATAATGCTTTGCTATTAAAAAAGCCATGCCACAATGAAACAGGTCCAACTGACTGCACAATGTAGACCGGTCTACACACGTAATAACATATTACAGTAAAGCATGCCATGCCACATATACACACATACCTAGACTAGTTGCACCAAAATGTCAGTCGTAGCAATAACACTTATCATGGTTATTTTATGACAGATGCCCAGAAAAATATTCAATGCTGCAGTAAGAAATGGCTAGACTGGCAGCACCTAAATCACCAGTCTTGCCAGGTTATTACACTTAGCAGGACTGCTCTATCAGAGATGCAAAGTGAAAAAAAAAGTCAGCCCAACCTAAGAAAAGAATTGACATGTTAAACAGGAAAACATATCGTGCCTCCATTCTTGTATATATTGGCTGAACCCCAGTCACTTTGCAAAGAAAAGCGCGTTGCAAAGTTGTGATCCTAGATTGACTTTGCCACCATTTTAGGTCCGTCTGCCATTTTGATTTCCATTCCAACGTAACTCTGTGTCTAAAATGGTGGAACAGTGTTTCCCGCGTGTAACTGAGCCGTCCTGAACCTTGTATGAAAGTTAATGGGTAAACTGTCTGTTGGCCTAATGTTTGGGTCTAGTAAAGAGACCTCGTCCCATGCCTGACTTGTAGACAGAGGATTGTCTGCGCAAGTAAGTCTGATCCATGGACATACATCGACCACAATGTAGAACAAATATTGAACGTGGACACTGGCTGAACTGCATTATAAAGGATATGTGTTAAGGTTTATTGTTAAATCCGAGAATACACTGTTACCATTGTAACCTGTTTGCCTGTAAACGGAGGATGATCCATGTGCATATTGTCATACAAACCATAAGTGAACTCGGCACAAACTCTAGACCATGGATTATTAACTTGCAGAGGGGCTGGACATTATTATCAAAAAAGTATAAAATGCACAATTGTTTAGACGTCCAGTACCTTTCACTTCTCACCCGAAAGGGTTGGTATTCGCTGTGATGTACTGAGGGCCAGATAGCTATCTGTATCTGATTTTGTTTCTTTGTAACTGCACAGTATTAGAATAAAGATCTGTGAATCTTCATAAGCCCGTGTTTGGTGTATTTCCTCTTGGGGTACTCATCCTCGATATTTCCTTTTGCTTTTACAGATGGCGCCGAATAGGGTCCCTCAAGATTGATGCCATCTTGTTGAAGGTTGACGCGGCTATCAGACCGGGATTAGATGGTGAAAAAGGGGGCCCCTTTCTTGGATGAGACGCAATACCTCAGCAGGACTGCACAACCCGATCTCTGGACGATGAGCCTGCGGTCCGAAATGGCATCTTGACGAGGGTCCATATATCGAGGCGGGCAGATTTGCTGAAATCACCAACCACGTCAGTCCTTTGAGTTCTTAGTAAACCGTTCGGACCTCCTTAGAATTTTATCAGGTGAGTTGTGACCCGATTCTTAAGTATCCTGATAATTTGTTTTGGTGTATTGCACTTGCAAGTACAATTATTGACCAGGTAACACCAGCATTCTGATATGCCTGGGAAATTGTCTGCCTGCTTCAGGGCGTTATTCTGCAGTGACAGACAAACTTTGGAATTTGGCTGACCGGCGCCAATGGAGGGGTCGCCGGCGTGTACTATGTACTGTAAGCACGGCATTGGTATTATAGTGTTTAATGATATTTGGCACAGACAAACTAGACATGCTTCCGAACTTCAGTGGCCAATCAATGGTAGTTTTGAAATTCCTCAAATAGAATACTTAGAATCTATATTATTAAAGAAAAGGGCTAGACCTGCAACATTTGATGTATTACAGAATTGGAAGAAAGAAGCTTTGCAGCAACTTAAAAGTCGGTAAAAACATGCGTGCCGTCATATGACCAATGCCGAAAAAGCATTGTTATATGATCAAAATAAACAGTCTGAGTCAGTTAGGAATATGGATAGGGCTTTTTCACTTGATATCCAGAAAATGTATCCTTCTAAAGACTTCCGTGTATCTGATGAGCTGATTGACAAACTTCTAAATGAACGAAGGCCTGGTGCCACTGCGCCACCTCTGTATTTTCCTATTCCAGTTGTTTTGCCTCTTCCTGCTGTTATTCCTCCTCCCGTAGTTCTTCCTGCTCTTCCTATCGCTCCTCTTGTTGTTCCTCTTCCTCCAGTTGTTGTTCCTTCTCTTATTGTTGCTCCTCTGACTGCTCCTCCACTTTTGCCTGATATTACATGTTTTGTGGGTTTGCCTACTGCACGAGTGATAGCACCTCCTTTGCCGAATGTACAAGATTTGCCTACTCTTCCTCTTCCAAGTGGTTCTGTACCGCTTGTAGTTGATCGAGGAGCGGGATCGAGGGTTGTAACTTGTAATACTGTGTCTTCAGAGAGAAAGCATGAATTGACTGCATGGGCTAGACACTGCATGGAGAAGGGTGAACAAGCTCATGTTTTTGCCACACTCTCGAACTTAAACATTTTTCCTGAGAAAAACGTTTTTATTGAATGGTTGGGAGTCCATTTACGTATAATATGGAACAGATTAGATGATATAGATCTCCCACAAGGGTTGAGGGATCTGAATGATTTAGCATATTCAAGAGATACTGCGGAGAAAGTACATGAACATGTCGAGAGGGTTTTTGAGTATAGTTGGAAAGGTTACAGAATGAAGATATTGATGGTGATAGTTTGAACGCTATGTTAGTACAGAAACGGTTCCTTCCTTGTCGTAAGCCGATAAATGAGGAAACACGAATTAGCACAAAAGATGCGATTAGGTGGATTTCAGACATGTCAATAACTCCCGTAGAAGTATATGACACGTATAGTCAGTATACGCCAGAAATGCAGAGGAAAGTGATACAGGTTATGGTAGAATACCTACAGGATGAATGTATAAAAAGAAAGATTTGTTGTCCCGCAGACTTATTCAATATTTACAAAAGAGCTTTTTCGTTTGACACTTCTTCAGCTGCTTTAGTGCTCGATTTAGCTCTGTTGCTCAGTAAGTGTTCGGAGTTGCCTACTTCTCAGTTGCCTATGAGAGAGGTTCCTCCGACATTTGTCCCAAAAGTTGAGATTCCAGCTAATGTTGCAGCAGGTACACCTGCTCAGGATATTCCTGCACATTATGTGCCACAGTTTGTTCACGTCCCGTTCTTGAGACAGGAAGTGAACACCATTAAACAATCCATTCCTGATATTAGGAAGAATCTGACATTGTCCTTTTCGTAAGCCGATAAATGAGGAAACACGAATTTGCACAAAAGATGCGATTAGGTGGATTTCAGACATGTCAATAACTCCCGTAGAAGTATATGACACTTATAGTCAGTATATGCCAGAAATGCAGAGGAAAGTGATACAGGTTATGGTAGAATACCTACAGGATGAATGTATAAAAAGAAATATTTGTTGTCCCGCAGACTTATTGAATATTTACAGAAGAGCTTTTTCGTTTGATACTTCTTCAGCTGCTTTAGTGCTCAATTTAGCTCTGTTGCTCAGTAAATGTTCGGAGTTGCCTACTTCTCAGTTGCCTATGTGAGAGGTTCCTCTGACATGTGTCCCAAAAGTTGAGATTCCAGCTAATGTTGCAGCAGGTACACCTGCTCAGGATATTCCTGCACATTATGTGCCACAGTTTGTTCACGTCCCGTTCTGGAGACAGGAAGTGAACACCATTAAACAATCCATTCCTGATATTAGGAAGAATCTGACAGGGTTCTACAAAGAGATAGAGTCTATCTTGCAGTCATCAGTATTTACTTTGAGTGATATTGATTTGTTATTTCCCGTGCTCCTACCTGTTGATTTGTGGAAACAGATTAGGACTGTAGACAATATATCAGGGTTAGGGGATACATGGGATAATATGATTAGACTAGATAGAGAGAGGCCAGCTGGCGAGAGACCACCACAGGTAATACTGACTTTGCCTGATAGGATAGTTACAAATTTAAAAGCTATAATTCCTGAGAGAAGGATTATTTGGGACAAAGTTACTGCTTGTGTCCAAGGGAAATCTAAGGGTACTGCCGAATTCTTTAATCAGTTTGAACAAGTGTTTTCAGATTTCACTGGACAAGATTTGACCACAGAGTCTGGAAAACAACTATTTGTGGACAAATTTGTGCGTGGATTGCTGCCTGACATCCAGTCGCAAATTATGTCTTCAGAGAGCGCTTTGCAGGCTAAGTCTCAGTCAGAAGTATTGCATATGGCTCAGTACTATGAGAATCGTGTCGATAAAGAAAAAGAGAGAATTGAAAAAAAGGGAGACTTGAAAACAAAAGTTCTATTACAGCAAATTGTTAGAGGACCCAAAGGGGTAATTCACAATTTAGGGGTCAGTATGCTCCACAGGGAAATGCGCCATTAGGTCCTGTAAACATAATCCAGTGTGCTTATTGCAGATAAGAGGGTCATTGGCGTGCATAATGCCCGATCATCCAGGTCGAATAACGCATTTGGTAACATGGGTAGACAATCCAGAGGCCGCCCTGGGGCCGGGGGTCCTGGTAGAAGTCAGTTTTCGCAAGATTCGCAGCAACCTTTTTTGCAGGATAATCAGGCATCGAGTCTAGATAACAGAAACATTTTGATCATCCTTCTGCTGCTTACCTCTCTGAAGAACTTCCTTTTGATGACATTCTGTTTCATTAGGATTGTCCGAAGCAGGGTTTGGAACCAATGCCTATTCCCGTTAATCAGAAAGGTCCCTACTTTGAGATGATAGTGGGAAATAGGAAGCATCTATTCTTGATAGATACAGGGGGACAAAAGTGTTCCACTGACTACTCACGGGTTACAAACATTCCACTGTAAGGGCAAACCAATGTTTCTGTAGGGTTTTCTGGCACACCAGTAGTCTGTCCGGTATCTTCGCCAGTACCGATTACATTGGGTCCATTTACGGACCACTGTCCATTCCTTTTGACTACGAACTGTGGAGAGATTTTTTTTGGGGTTGAATCTGTTGAAAGAATTAGATGTGGTAATTCATTGTTCTTCGGATGGAGTGCGTTTGACGATTTCCCCACAGCAACTTTCTGTCTCTCCGTTTTTGACCAGACCTTTCCCGCCGGAATTTAGTGATGTTCCGGAGTGTTTGTGGGCAATTGATGATAATGATGTCAGTGTTTTACAAATTGAACCTGTCAAGATTATTTTGAAACATGGAATAAAGTTGCCACGTATTCCTCAGTATAAGATCTTGGTTGATGGTGAGCAAGCTTTGAAATGCATAGTCTCTGATTTTGTGCATCATGGCGTAATTGAGGAAATTGCAGGTAGTTTGTGCAATAGTCTGATATTGCCTGTGTACAAAAAAGGCGATAATGCAATTCCTTTACGTTTCATTATTGATTTGCGTGCTATCAATAAGATTGTTGCTCCACAATTTCCTATTGTGCCTGATGTGACGACAATATTAACTATGATTCCGGCTTCTGCTACTAACTTTAGTGTTGTGGATCTTAAGAACACTTTCTTTAGTATTCCTATACACAAATATAGTAGATATCTGTTTGCGTACACCTTATGGGGATGCTCGTTAACCTTCACCCGTGTGCTGCAAGGTTACACGGAGAGTCCTAGCATCTACAGTAGGGCTTTGAAAGAGCAGTTCGATACAATTGAGTTGCATACCACTTGTACATTGCTTCAGTATGTAGACAATCTACTTTTAGCTGCTGACTGAGAGAGCGCCTGTAAAGAGGGCACCGTGTTGTTGCTTATTCACTTAGCACAACATGGACACAAAGCGTCACTAAAAAAGTTTCAGTATTGTCGACAGGAGGTCACCTAGTTAGGCTATCTCCTGTCAAATGAGGGAAGTAGGTTGACACCTGAGCGGATAAAAATAATTTCTAGCATTTCTGTCCCAAATACACAGAAGGAAGTCAGAGCCTTGATAGGAATGCCTTCTTACTGTAGGCAGTGGATCCCCAATTTCTTGTTAATGATTAAACCAATGTTGGCTTTGACGAAGAAGGGCATTTCTTCGCCATTACCGTGGAACTTGGAATACCAGCAAGCATTTGATTTGCTCAAGACTGTATTGTGCTCGATACCAGTTTTGGGCACACCAAATTATGAAAAGGCCTTTGTGTTGTATGTGCATGAACGTGATGGATATGCTTTGGCTGTATTAACGCAGGAATATTGAGGGAAGAATAGGCCGTGCGGCTACTTTTCTTCCGCCCTTGATCCTGTTGCATGCACTTTGCCAAGATGTTTGAGAGCTGTCGCTGCTGCTGCTGCGTCTGTAAAACAGAGCGAGGGAATGGTCCTAGGCCATGCTTTAACCCTGATGGTACCTCACTCTGTAGATGTTCTATTAAACAGAACACAAACGCAACATCTCACCTCCGCACGATTAACAAGATACAAATTGATCTTGTTTGCACCGCCCATTAAAATTCAAAGATGTTGCGTCCTCAATCCGGCTGAACTTTTACCTTTCCCGCAAGGTACCACTTGCATTGACAAAGAGTCACATGACTGCCTTTACACCACAGAGCAAGTGACAAAAGGCAGAATCGTTCTGAAAGATATTCCTTTGAACAATCTGCAAGGGGAGCTGTTTTGTGATGGCTCCTGTTTGAAACTCCTGGATGGTACATCCATGGCTGCTTATGCAATCACCACATTGAGCACGGTTGTGGAAACCAAAAGAATCACGCATAACTCCGCGCAGGCCGCAGAGATTATAGCTTTGACTGGAGCTTGTGAACTTTCCAAAGGTCTTACCGTAAATATATATACTGACAGTCAGTATGCTTTTGGGGTGGTTCACAACTTCGGCAGACTTTGGCAGAACGAGGTTTCTTGACCTCACATGATAATAAAATCCAATATGGCTCCTTGATAGTACGGTTACTCTCAGCTCTTGCACTCCCCACTCAGTTAGCAATTATGAAATGCGCAGCGCATCAGAAAATCATAGATATTGTGGGAAAAGGGAACGCTTTCGCTGACCAGATAGCCAAACAGACTGCCACTGATCTCTCTTCAGAAATGCATTCTTCAAGGGAAGCCACAAATGCCCGTACTTTGGATGAGGGTATCGAATCTGTGAAAAATATTCAAGCTGATGCCACTTTAGAGGAATCTAAGAAATGCACTTAGGGTTTGAAAAAATTGGATGATGATGGTTGTTGGGTGGACAAGGTGGAAGGGAAATGGTTGCTGCAGATGCGTATATTACAATGATGGTCGCTATGGCTCATGGCCCAACCCATATCTGTGCACGAAAAGTTACCAAAATGTTGCAAAATGTCTGGGTGAACGATAAAATCTCCAAAGTAGCTGAGCGCTTTGTCCAAAACTGTATGATCTGTTTGCAGCATCATGTGGGAAAGGGCACATCGACTCCTAGGGGTAGCTTTTGTCCACCTTCTGTCCCCTTCGAGGTGATACATTTTGATTTTATTGAAATGGAGAGTTGCAACAACTACAAATACGTATTAGTGGTTATCTGCGCTTTTAGTAAATGGGTTGAAGCCTTTCCTGTCAAAGATGACACAGCCATGACAACGGTGAAGACCATGCTGAAGGAATATTTTCCTAGGTTGGGTTTGCCAAGAGTCAACTGGTCGGATAATGGTCCACATTTTATCGCTGCTGTAATTCTGCAAATATGCGCAGGATTACAGATCGATAAATGGTTCCATTCGGCTAGTCATGCTCCATGCTCAGAGTGCTGGTTTAGTAGAAGGACACAACGGCATCATCTAGAACAAGCTTGCTAAGACGTGTGCCGGCACCAAACTGAAACGGCCGGATGCCTTACCGATCGTGTTATTATCTATGAGAACGACCCCTCAAACTAAGACTGGGCTCTCTCCATTTGAGGTGGTCATGGTTAGGCCAGCTAACATTTGGGGCTTACCTAAACCCAGATATTTGCGTGACATTGAACATGTACTTCTTTCTGATTATTGTGGCCAGTTAACTAAAAATCTGTATTTGATTTATCAACAGGTATAAGAAGCCCTCCCCGTAAGGTACGAGGGCCCAGGTCACAGCATCCAACCTGGGGAGTGGGTGCTTGTTAAAGCATTTAAAAGAGCATCTTGCCTCGCACCTCATTGGCGGGGCCCACATCAAGTTCTCCTGGTCACACAGACCGATGTGCGAGTGGAAGGGCGGAAGCACTGGATCCACGCATCCCACATCAAGAGGATTCCCTTCCCTTTGCCACATGATACAGAAGACACAGATTTTCCTACCTGCACTGTAACCAACGATCACGAAGCATCAAACAGCATCAAGAGTGCGTCGGAGACTCTCCCTGAGCCCATGAGGCCTGGGGAAACAGCTGCTTTTTCTCCACACTCCCAACAGTTCCTTTAGTAAATTCTGTTTCGCTCAAATCATCACTTCCATCAGGAAGTAACGATCCGTTGTTTGCAGATCACTTAGTACCAGGATCACGTCCGAGTAGGTAGACTTACTGCACAGTTCGGCTTTGCCATCAAAGAAAAATCATTGGAGGGCTTGTCTTTTTGGCCCGTTCTTTTGCAGGTAAGGGAATTCTGTTGGCTAGGGTTTGGGAAAGGACTAAGAAAATGCTCGATCTGGAGATCGCCAGCAAACTGACTTTGGCCTATTCGTTTGAAGAAACAATGCCTGCAACTGCTCCCACTCATATGGAACAGATAAGAGACTGTGTGACCGACCGTAATAATGAACAATCAAATGCGTGGGCCCGAAAACGTATTGTCGTCTTTTGATTATGCTAACTGGTTTCACAATAGTAATTGCCTTAGGATTTTGGTAACTGAAGGAAGTACATCCGCTTGAAATTCTGTTATCCACTGAAAATGTACCAACTGTTTCTACACCTTTCGTGCATCTGCACACTCTATCTCCTAGAGACTCTCAGCACAAACAGAGTTACCATAACAATACTCTATTACTTATCATGAATGCCACACATGCCATTTTTAACACATCCAATTGCTGGGTCTGCTTGCATTTACCGCAACACGGGGAGAAGGGGCTGGGCTGGTATATTCATCCTTTACCTTTGACTACTGCATGCTATGCTTCTTTAAGTGCACTATTCTTTGGCCGATGGAATGATAGCATCTCGGGGAACTTTGATGGAACAAATTTGAATGACTTTGAGAAACATGTTCTAACAGCCCCTGGGATGCTCACTCTTTGCGAATAGGAGCAAGCTTAATGTTGCTTCTATTAGGCCTTTGATAGACTGTCCCGTCCTTTTCAATCTTTAATCTCTTTCAAGATGGCTCCCATAGGCAATAGGGATGCCACGCCACCTTCTTATACTGTTAACCACAGCCCCGATTCGGTTTCTTTCTTCATAGAGAGGAATGGTACTCAGTCAATGGGTGATTTCAAGGGTTGCACTAATGTTGTGAACCTGACTAGTGAGGACAGACCTTTGTATGTAGGCAAACCTGTCTACTTTGTTTGCGGTAATATAGCTTTTCCATGGTTACCCAGGGATTAGCAGGGAACCTGTTATTTAGGGATTATGTCACCCGGGGTATTCATAGCAAACATCAAAGAAATCTCTAAGGCTCGTCCTAGGCGGGACGAGAATGGCGATACTTCAGCACAAGTTATGGGGACGCAGCTAATTCCTTCGTACCATTTTGGGGGCAAATATTGAACTCAGAGGATATCAGAAGACTAGCGAGAGTACTGGAGAGGACCATCAACCGGACCACTGACATACTCTATAACATGACTTTAGAACAAAAAGCGATAAGGTTAGTAGCACTTGAGAACCGGATGGCCTTAGACGTCATCCTGGCTGAGCGTGGTGGTGTATGTAAATTAGTGGGGTCCGCTTGTTGCGTTTTTGGACCAGATTCCTCCCCAACTATCTTTAAGGCAATACAAAATCTGCACGTCCTTAGTTCAGAAGTGCATGTTCCTGAGGGAAACTGGGATCTTAGCGCTTGGTTCTGGGACTTCTTGCGATCTTGGGGATGGAAGCTACTTTCGGTCTTGCTGATCAATTTAGGTATTTTTTTGTTTTTCTATTGTTGTATAGAATGCCTTCCTGGCAATTGTTCGATGTTAGGAGGATGTTGTGCACAAGCGATGGGTAAATTAGGACACAAGGTATATCCCCTGAGAAAATGACCAACTAATTTGTGTCAAAAGAAATCTCAGTATCTGACTTCATGGTGATTGATATCTCTGATAGTGATTCAGGATGTATGTACATTGAGACGTGGAGTTACTCGTAAAGTGACTAGATGTAGTTTAGCGCTTGGCTTAGGCCGAAAGGAGGGTTTGTTAAACAGGATATCATATTGTGCCTCCTTGTATATATTGGCCTAAGCACAGTCGCTCTGCGAAGAAAACCGTGTTGCAAAGTTGTGATCCTAGATTGACTTCTCCGCCATTTTAGGTCCGTCCACCATTTTTATTTCCATTCCAATGTAACTCTGTGTCTAAAATGGTGGAACAGTGTTTCCTGCTTGTAACTGAGCCGTCCTGAACCTTGTATGAATGATAATGTGGAAACTGTCCGTTGGCCGAATGTTTGGAAGCACATTTTCAGAGCATGACAGGCATTACAACAAGGTGGTTTGGTTGGCTCTGATTGCCCACCAGGAATACTGTAGCACATCCATTGAGTTAACGCTTCATTCAGATTTGGAGTTCGGTTTCAATTTCCATGGTCAAATAGGGACCACTAAATTTGAGGCAACCAAAAAAACACTGGGCCTCATTACGAGGAGGGCAGTAAGGGGTTAACGGCGCCGGTAAAGGTGCCGGAGCCGTTAACTGCCTAACCGCCCCATTACGAGGTCCGCTCACGGGACCCGCTCAGGATGCCTGGTTTTACCAGACGTCCTTAGCGGGTCCCGCGAGCGGCCCAGCATGCTAACAACAGGCCCGTCATTAACTGGCCCATTGTTAGCATGCTCCCCATTCCCATTGAGGCATATGGGGGCTCAAATGGGAATGTGGATGGACCGGGTCCGGGTTCCCTGAATGGGGAAAAACCGGGCCCTCCAAGGTCGGAATCACCCCATTCAGGGAACCCGGACCCAGGTTTGGGGGTAGCCATGCCCTTAATAAGGGCATGGCTACCTCCAAACTCGTAATGAGGCCCACTGTGTTATTGTTCATTACTGACAATAATTAAACATTTTTAAATAAACATTTTTTAAAAAGCTGTAAAGTCTGCAAAATGTAAAACATAGATATAGCCCTACAACAATTTAGTGAAAGCCTTCTTGTTGTGTCAGGTTTTCCAGGTTTTCCATACCTGGCATTAGACCTAAAGCCCCTGCAGCATATCTATTACCAAGAAGGCTCTGGCAGCCTTATTGCACCAGGAGATACAGTCCATGTTGAAACCCGACTCTGCTTATTAATGGCGGCTTCATTGTCTGGGTTCCACTCTGAGAGGTGTTTGAACCGGAACTTGAACGTGGTCCCCTCTTTCAATGATTCTTAGATGTATTCGCAGTGGAGGACTGCGATGTTATGATGCTCCTGCTGATTTTAGGTATTAGTATTTAACTTCAACTGGATGAACAACGCGCATGATGATCATATTGTTTTCCATTTGCCTTCATGCTTCCATGAACAAACACGCATGATTACCAGTTGCTTCCTTTCCTTTTCATTTTGCAACACGCAAAACTGTATGTGTACATGGAAACCACTGATCGGGTGCATCTCATTTCCTGTCCTCGCCCTTTCATCATAAACACTGAAAGCGACTTTCACAATATTGTATATACAGTATTGTGCAGTTTCCAATCAACAGAGGACTGACTATACATATTGGGTAACCCTAAACATTATAATGGCTTTCAAGGGTTGTGGGAACATCCTGTATTCAAATATACCTTTATTGTCTCTCGCCAATTACTGCAGCTCGTCAAAATGTAAGACCTGCTCGCCTGAATCTTCCAGCACTCAAGATTCTCTAATAATACCTGGGTGCGGAATGGAAGGGGTTATGATATATATATACCTATATATATACATACATATGCCAAGATTCCAGAAGGCCAGGTCTGTATACCATTCCGAGGGATTGAAAGACCTTTCTTACCTTCCTGAACCATGGAGGCTATGTTTAAATAATTGGCAGATTCCATGCATACGTTTCAAACTAGAGTTAACATGTCTAGGCAGGAAAATGCTGTGTTGTTCAGACAATCAATGTTCTACGAAACAAGGTTAAGGCTATGCTTAGCAAAGGTTCTGCTACCTGTAAATGCTGGAGTACTACGGGTGGAACCAGCACTCAAATTAGTGGACAGAAAACTGCAATCACCTTGCATCCTTTATTGAGTTCAGCCACTCTGCCACCTCCGGGAGATGACCCAAAACATCCCTAAACCCCAACTATGTCCAATAAATACAGGGGTGACCCTAAAGTATTTAAAGCCTTTGTTATGCAGTGTAGAATTCACTTTCTCAATAGACCAGGAGCATATGTTTCGATCAAGCTAAGGTTTCTGTTTCCTCCTTAACCGCGACAAAACCTCCTTGTCTTGGGCCACTCTTTATCTAGATTCGGATGATCCTATTCTGGGTAGATACAATGATTTCTTTTAGACTTTCCAGGCTACGGTCAGAAGGCAATAAGATACTCAGTCACTCAGAAAAGAATTAATGGATTTACCTCAGGGGAACAAGGAACTCCTTTCCTGTATTGCACATTTTAGGAACCTAGCTCCTCAAACTATGTGGCCAGAATACGTGCAACTAATTCTATTTCAAAGAGGAGAAGAGACGACCAATCCTTAAGTCAGAAACCTAAAACACATTGATTGCAAGGGAGAAATTGAGGAGTATACATACAGTTACCCCTACATCACCTGCATTGTTTAAAACCATAAAACTCCAAAGGCATTTCATCATACAAGTGACCCTCAAAGGGGTTTCCCAGGAATGGGTGGATGTATTGGCCATGATCGATGGTGGAGCTACAGGCAATTTTATTGATGCCTCTTTTGCCCATAAAAACGAATTATGTTGTTCACTAAGAAACTTGAGGAGTCATAATTTCAGTGGATGGATCCAATCTGATTTCAGGACTCATTACGACCAGGCCATCATGTTACAAATGGTATGCTCCAAGAGACATCCACGGTTGATTCAGTTTGATTCTAATGCAGCCCCTAATTTTCAGTTAATACTGGGCATCCCTTGCCTCGTGGTTCACAATCCTTTTATCAAATGGACACAAAAGAAACTCACGTTCTTGTGGGATAGATGCTCCAAATCATGTCAGGTCTCTATTACATGTAAAGAAACCAAACAGAATAAACAGCCGTGTTTGGATTCAGTACAGTAACATGCAATTCCACCTGAATATCAGGATTTTGTTGATGTAGTCAATCCCATTGAAGCCAACACACTCCCACCTCATAGACAGTATGTCTGTCAAGTCAAGTTGATAACAGGAACTCAAATACCCTATGGAATAACGTATGCCCTCACATAAAAAGAAAACATTATACGCAAACAATACATAGATGACAATCTAGCAAAAGTATTCATACACCATTCTACATACCATGCTGGGGGACCCATTTTCTTCATTCCCAAAAATGACGAAATAGAGCTCAGGCCTTGTATAGACTATAGATAGCTCAATAATATCACTATTAAAAATCACTTTACCTCTGATCCAGGTCTTGCTAGATCAAGCCCATCATAGTACAAGTTATACTAAATTAGACTTGAAGGGGGAATACAACCTAGTACAGATAGCTGCAGGGGATGAATGAGAATCTGCATTCCACACTTGTTATGGGTATTATAAAATACCTTGCAATGCCCTTCAGGCTGTGTAATGATCCTGCATCTTTCCATTTCTTTATAAACAATGTATTCAGGGACATATATGATTTCTACATTATTATCTACCTGGATGATATCCTGCTCTATTTAATCTCCAAAAAAGAATGTGTCTTCCATGTTAGAGAAGTATTATCTCAGTTGAGAAGACAAAACCTCTATGCCAAAGTATCAAAATACATGGTCCACCAGGAAAAGGTAGCCTACCTGACATACATTCTTTCCCTAGGCAAAATTGAGATGGATACCATAAAAATTGATAACATTCTACACTGGACGATTCCAACAACTGTTAAAGAACTGCAAAGACTTCTCGGCTTTGTGAACTTTTATCATTGGTTCATCCCTTACTACTCAATTACTCGAATACCCTTAACCTCTCTGTTACGTAAAGGACACGCTTATGTTTGGAATAAACAAACCCAAAAGGCTTTTCATTATTAAAAACTTAAATTCGCCATAGCTCCAGTCTTGAACAATCGGTATCCAAAACGTCCTTATGTTGTACAAGCTAATGCTTCTGATAATGTTCTGGGTGCAATCTTGTCCCAGAATGACCCTTGTTCCAGACTTAAACGTCCTATAGAATTTCACTCCAGTAAACTCAATGCTGCTGAACAGAACTATAGCATATTCGACAAGCTGTTATTAGCCATAAAATAAACCATGTTCACTTGGAAACATAATTTGAAGATGAGCACAACATCCCATTCTTGTCATCACTGATCACAAGTATCTTTAATGTCTGTGTACGGCCCAATCCATTAATCAGAGGCAGAATAGATGGATACATTTCTTTTCTCATTTCAACTTCAAAGTTACTTACACTCCAGGAGACCAAAACACAAAAGCTGATGTTTTTTCACGCATTGACCATATGCCTTCTGACCCCATTGATGGACTACCATTTGTGGCTCCTTCCCAAATAATGTCCAACCTCCAATCTGAATTTGAAGGGCATGAAGAGAAGTTGTGTTTTACCTACACTAGAACCAAAAAACAATGATTTCTAGACAAAGACTCCCTTCATCACGAACATCAAGGGCTTCTGTTTCATTGTAACTGACTATGACTACCTACCAAGATGATCCAATCCCATTTCTTATGATGAGGACACAATGATGTTGGGTCTGAAAATGTCAATATATTGAAGATTCAAAAGAGGGTGGAGTGGTACGGATGGTGGAGGATGGGACTAAATATGTCTGAGATTATATACAAGGATGTGGTGTCTGTTTCAAATCAAAGGCAAGCTGTCAAAAGACCATGGGGTCAATGCAGCTTCTTCCTATACCTAAAGGCCCATGGACTCCTTGTTCAATGGACTTTATCAGAGGCCTTCCCCTTGTGCAAGAACACACAACCATTTTGACTTTCGTGGATGCTTTCCCCAAGATGACTTATTTTATAGCCCTTTATATCTCGGATACCAACGGATACCATTAGCAAGCAATTTAGGCCGTTTATTTGATGGAACACGTTTTTAGGCCACATGGCCTTCCCAAGTCCATCATCATTTACAGAGGTTCCCAATTCATATCCCTCTTTTGGAAAGAAGTCAGCAATATTTTGGTAATAAAACTATGTTTTTGTTCAGCATATCATCCGAAAAGTTATTGCCAAACAGAGAGAGTGAATCAAGTGGTAAACCAATATCTATGTTGCTATGCTTGGGTTTGCAACAAAGACTGGGTGAGACTGGGTGACATTACTGCCCTTGGGTAGGTTTGCTTAAAATGGCTCACACCATTCATCATTGGCTGATTCTCCTTTTCATTTGTTATATGGTTACCATCCTTCTTCCTTTACGCTGATCAAGTCAGGTACCTCTCGTATTCCGGCTGAACAAGAACACATCAGTAAACTACATCAGGGCTTCCAGAAGGGGTTGTGCCAATTACAGCATGTTCTAGAACAAACAGAAAAGTATGCCAACAAGAAAATGCAAGGCGCCCCCTCTGTAAAGTTAATGATGAAGTCTGTCTAGCCACAATGAACATTCAATTGCCTATTTTATTTATTTTATTTTATTGTGAATTTTTAAGGTGCTTATACAGCAAGACATTGGGCCTCATCATGAGTTGCGAGAATAGCGCTACCGCCAACCGGTCCAGCTCTATTAGCACCGGATCACGGGTTTGGCGGAATGGTACTTCCTCATTCCCCATTTGGCCCATTCAGGAATTCTCCATTCCCCATTGGACCCAATGGGGAATTTTCAGTGGGATTACCGTTGGTGGCATTACCGCGCGGTAATAGCGCAGAAAATCGGTGCATTCTCTGCGGATTTGCCCCTCAGCTCAGAGCTGGGGGTAAAGACTGCCAAACCCATTCTTTGGAAGACTCTTAAATGCAGCAGTAATAGCGTTACCGCAGCATTTAAGGGTTACCGCCCAACTCGCGATGACCCTGATTGTGTTTCAATGTGCCAAGAAGGCAGGGGAGGGAACATGGGAGAAAGGCAAGAGGATACAATCATGAACAGGATAGAAGTGGTCCTAATAGGCCTTGTGAGCCTACATGTCACTGTACAATCAAACCTCGATATGTTGGAACCTTTTAAGATAGAGAAAGGCATTAATCATGTAGCAATGAGAATATCTCTACCTCCTCATTATCAAATACATCCAGTATTCCACGCATCCCTCCTAAATCCTGACACTAATTCCCTTCGTTATGGAGACAGACATCTACCACAACACCCGGCGTTGAGTCCTGAAGACAAATAGGAGTTTAATAAAATCATTGATTCCCGTTACTGGAAGAGAACAGTCCAATAGCTGATTTATTGGGTAGGATACGGACACGAGGATAAAACATGGGTCTCTGCAAAGGACATTTTTATTTTTGCTCCCGGTTTAGTAAGACGTTTTCATCTACTGAACCCAGAAAAGCCTGAAGAAGGCATCTTGGTCCATTATCCCTGGGATGGGCCTAGAGGAGGACAAACTGTCAGGTTTTCCATACCTGACACTAGACCTTTAGCCCCTGCACCATATTTATTGCCGGGAGGGCTCTGGCAGTCTTACTGGACCCTCCTATATGGTACACGTTGAAACCCGACACATGATGAATAATGGCGGCTTCATTGTCAGTTCCACCCTGAGATGTGTTCGAACCAGATCTTGAACGTGATCCCCTATTTAGGTTAGACGCGGCAAGAGGGGCTCGCCTTTCAATGATTCTTTCATGTATTCACTTTGATGTATTCGCAGTGGAGGACTGCTGTGATCTCCCAGGATAATCAGAACCCTGTTTCATCGTGCTGAGGGATTTCACCCGACCATGCTGGCAGCAATGTTACTATGCTGCTGCTGCCTAGGTATTAGGTATTTAGCTTCAACCTCATGAACAGTGTGCATGATGATTGTTTGTTTTCCATTTGCTGTCACTCTTCCATGAACAAATGCACATGATTACCAGTTGATTGTTCTCCTTTTCATTTTGCCAGGAGTAACACGCAAAACTTTATGTGTGCATGCAAACCATGGATCAAGTGCATCTCTTTCCCTGTCCTCGCCTTTTCATTATAAACACTAAAAGCGGCTTATGCAGTTTTGAGTGGGCCTCATCACGACCTCGGCGGTAACCCTTAAATCCGGCGGTAGCGCTATTACCGCCGGATTTAAGGGTCCGCCGAATCAGGGCCTCAGCGGATTTCAACCTAGCTCTGAGCTGGTGTGAAATCCGCCAACAATTCGCGCTCATACCACCGGCGGGAAATCCGCCGGCGGTATGAGCGCGAAATTTCCCCATTGAGCCCAATGGGGAATGTGGGATTCCCAAATGGGCTCAATGGGGAATGGGGACTTCCAAGTCCGCCCAACTCGTGATCCCGCGCTATTAGCGCCGGGGGCTATGGCGGTCGCGCTAATAGCCCCCGTGCTAATACCCCGGCGGTACCGCCAAGGTCGTGATGAGGCCCACAGTATTGTGCAGTTTCCCAACAACAGAGGACTGTCTATCCATACCAGGTAACCATAACTTTTCTAATGGTTTTCAAGGGTTTGGGAAACCTCCTGTATTGAAATATAACTTTCGTATTGTCTCTCCCCACTTCCTGCAGCTCTTCAATCGAGAAGACTTGCTCGCCAGAATCTATCTGCACTCAAGATCCTCTACCTGGGCGAGGAACAGAAGGGTTTCTGGAATATATAAGTCAGAACGTGCTTCCCTTCTTTGCCTTGGCATACTTACTCCATGGTTCCCGCAGGCAAGGTCTGTATACAATTCTGACTCATTGCAAGCCCAGCTCATTGCAGACATTTCGATTCAAGCCAATACATTCCTCACCAAATTTGCTGGTATGAGTTTCTGTAATGAAAATCACGTTTATTTGTCTGATTTAATCAGCCAATCAGAGCCCTCTGGGTGATTTGTCCACTTTGCCTGAATTCTTTCAGCCAGTCGGAGGCCACAAATTAAATTTGACCCTCATATAAACTCATCTTATTTCCAATTGCTTTTTGGGTTTTGCCAGTCGGTATGGCAATGTGTTGCACAGGGCATGCAGACACCTGGAGGGTGGTTGCTGAATGTTGATGGTATTGAGATTTCGTTGTTGTGTGGGTTTTTGGAAGCCAGCTTTTCCCTTTGTCGGAGTGTTTCTTGAGTGTGTATTGGTGTCTTTTGTTGGTGTCCCCTTATATAGAAAGAAAAAAAAATGTTTTCCTTTTCTGCATTTCAACTTTTGGGGCCCTTACAAAGAATAAACACATTTATCTATGTATGTTTCCCACATCGATTTGTTTCTCAATACATAACCAGCTAAAAATAATCCACTTCCCCTCTGCATGTTTGTTGTGAACATCTGTTATCATTGTATTGTTGTAGTAGTATTTTATTACTAGATTGAGTAGGTTTTAGTTTTACTTGCAATTTTTAGGAGTAAGCCTGTTTGTTTAATCCCTTGTCTGTTCAGTTGGGTCCCTTGGAATTGTGCTGGTCCCCTCTGCTTCTCAGGCTATCCACTTTTTTGTTCTTTGTATGAGCAGTAATGAGGACACACAAACTTAGATTATGGCATTGACATTTGTTGAATTTATAATGGCACACTGGCTGTGATGCTTAGGGAGAGGATAAAGACCTTCAAGTGGTGGGGCATGAGGCCTTTTACATGGTGCAGGGTTTCCCTAAGGGGATTAGGTAGTGGCAGAAGGGAAGGCGAAAGGATGGCTGTGCCCTAGGGATGTCAGCAATGAGTAACCATGTGTGCCGTGGGCCAAGGATGGTGTACATGGAACATGTGCCATCAGATGCAGCTAGCAACCATGCAGCCATAGTGAGTCGATGGGTCCTGTCATGGTCCAGGGCCAGGGAACAGCAAGGTGGTGATATCGGTCCTACCATGGCCAAAGCCGTTCAACTATCAGGGCTGTGCTCACATGGGGTGGTAGGTGATGTGCCATTCTGGAGCCCTTAGTCTACATCGTGCAGCATGGAGGGAACCTACTGAATTCATTGTGGCAGTCATTAAGCTGTGGCGAACTCCACTATGTAGTGGTAGTTGGTACCTTGGTGTGACACATGGAGCTCAACACTCTTCACAGCGCTTCTTGTAGTGCAGAGAGGAAGGAATGAGGCTGCTACGGGGGAAAGGATTGTCTCACCATTGGTCTCGCCCACCTGCATGAGTGGCAGCCGTCTATGCGAGACATGGAGACATTTTTGAAAAATCTCTGTGGGGCAGCTTGTGACCTTGAGTGAATGGATGTGACCTGTGCAAATACCTGAGAACCTTAAGGGGTGTCTACACCAAATGAAAGAACTCACGCACCTTAGTGGACAGCTATACCTGGTGGAAACACTTGATTAACATAAAGGATGGCTATGCCCTCTGGGAGAACATGATAACCTTAAGGGATGGCTATGCCCTAGAACCTTAAGGGGTGGCTACACCCTATGAAAGAGCCACAGACTATGTGTTTGTTGTTGCACCCTGTGAAATAAATAAGAACTGTGGTGGGTAGCTGTGGCCTGTGGGAGAACATTAGAGGGTGGATAAATCCTGTAAAAAAAAGCCAGAACACATCTGTGTCATCTGAAAGAGCTCAATAACCTTTGTAGACTGCAACAGCCTCTAAAGAAAATATATGGAAACATAAGGAGTGGCTGTACCATACGCAACAAGAAAGCAAACCTTCTTGGTTGGTTGTTCTCTGAGAAGCACGTAACGATTTGCAATGTGTGTGTTCAGGATTTGATTATATAACTTACAGGATAGTCCACACAACAACATTTTAAAAACAAAAACTGGTTATGGACTCTATGTCAAAGTCAATAATACTACATCTATCCATTTTCCAACCAGACACACTACTATTGATGTGCTTCCCATCGATGCCACCATTTCTCATGAGCTTGACATGCACACTGTGGTTACCAAAATGTGTGCTGGTTGTTGCACATTTGCATAGTGTCTCCTTCTCGTGATGCTGAGAGATGTGTGAATGAAAAGCAGCCTCTTTTAGTCTGAAAGGTGTTCCACAAACGAAGCCATCAGGCATTCAATGTTACCTTTAATCCAACTACTCATGGACCAGCATGCAAAGCTAAACACAGATTTTTCACCAGATGCAAAACATCTGCATCAACTGCCAAGGCACAAGCCATCACTGCGTTGGTCAGGGTGAGCCCAAGCAGGTACACCAGAGGGAAACTCACTCATGAGCGCATTGTGACAGATAACCCACTTGCTGGCCTCCATGAGCAGACGTTAAACAGCAGCTGTCACTGACACCTGGTTAAACATGTCCCATTTAGAGCTCTGATGTTAGTGTAGCAGTAATCAGTGAGGGTGTTGCACTGCTCGCACAACCTGTTCAGCATCTGTAAAGTAGACTTTCATTAGTTGGCCACCAAGCCCTTCAGGTTTCACTGTGTCAAATGGTGGCACACTTGCAGATGGTGGTGTACGTTTCTGCCATGGTAAGCTGGGCTAGAAATGGGAGCTGCATTTCTGGGCCACAACAACCATTTCCTTTACATGCTCACACTTGCTGCTAAAAGGTGTAACCACCAGGTGAAGTAAATGCAAAAAATAGGGAACATGTGTTGTCATGGCAATTCATAACACAGCAACTGTATTTGATCCATTTTGAGTTACAACTAATCCCAAATTGAAACTACGAGGACTTAGCAACAGCCACTGTGCTTCCACAGCAACCACATACTCGCAGATGTCAACTCCTCTTCTTCCATGAATTGCTTACATGCACAAGGTTGCCTTTCACCAAATGAACACACCTACTGCCCACGTAAATTACTTCCAGATCATTCTTGCCTGTTGGAGGAGGGAAAGACCAACCAGTGTGTTGTGTCAGCCATTTAGGCAACGCTCCGACCACTGGCCCACATGTCCCTGGTGAAATTGACTTGTTGCCCCACTGAATTCAGTAGTGCGTGCCCCACTGTAGCCATAACATCATTGTTCAATTTCAATGCTGCTTTGTGAGAAAGACAACATTGTACAGGAACTTCCAAGTGGTGAGCAACCCTTCCCAAAAGGTGCCACATTCTAGGGATTTCCACAAATGAGTAGGGCAACAGATCTATTGTCAACATTATATCCAGCTTAGCATCAAACAGCCACTGACTGACATTAGACTTCAAATATTGTTTCCACACACAAACACTTCAATAACACTGCGCTTATGGAATAGGTAATCACTGTTATGTGCCACTGGACTACAGTGAATCGTGCGTGTTGTCCTACTCCCCAACACTGATATCGCTAAAGTATACACCTCACTTTTTTTGCATTTCCCCATACCTGTGTGGTATTAGGTCAAAAGAACTTATTTTTAGAAACTGAAAACAAATAGAAATGCTTTAGAAAGACTGTTCAGTGACCGCATAGAGCGGTCTTTCTAAATAGAAGTCAGCCCCTGCCGGAAGCAGCCACGAGGGATATCGGGTAAGTTTGTGTGTGTGTGCGTTTTGGGGGGCTTGGGAGGGGAGGAAGGTGGCAGGGTCTGAGGGAAAGGGTTTCAGGGGTGAAAAACGGGAAGAGATGGTGGAGGTGGCAGGGGTGTGGGGAGGGTAAATGGCATTATTTCCATTTTTGTAGTCCGCCTAAAATCGGCTGAAAAAAATCTCTTTTGGTTAGGCAACCTATAAAAATTGAAATAATGACAACGGACCATCTGTGCATGGTGCCACTGCATATTGCACCGAACAGATATGATACCAATGTTGGTTGCTTTCTTCCCTTGTCAACGTTTTTGTGAATATTCAAGTGGCCAGATTGAGATGCTATTTGTTCTATATTAAGTGTTGCCACACTTTTGACTTATGCAGTGGGCTAACACAAATGCTGCATGCATGCAAGCATGATGTTGCTTGCAGTGGTGGTGCTGATAGAGGTCTGGATGCCATGTGACGATGTGATGTGCTTTCTGATCTCTGAAAGGAAGTCACTTTCCCAAATATACTTTATACAAGTGTGGGCATGCGCTCATTAATGCCATTGGGCCTCATTCCGAGTACGGCGCTAACCAATGGCGCTATTAACGCCTTGGTCGACGCCGTACCCGGACCGGCAGCGCCTTGGTGGATGGCGGAATTATCGCCCCATTCCACGGTTGGCGGGGCGGTAATTCCCCAATCCCCATTTACCCTTCCCCATTCCCATTCTTGCCCCATAGGGCATAATGGGAGTGGGGAAGGCGTTAATTACGCCACCGTAAATTACGGTTGCGTAATTAACATCAAGGTCCCTTAGCGCCATGGATTTTAACACCTGCTAAAAGCAGGTGTTAAAACCTCCATGGCGCAAAGGGAACTCGGAGTATGGCGGTAAGGGATTACCGCTACCGCTCTCATTAGCGGTGGCCGCTATCCCTTACCGCCATACTCGGAATGAGGCCCATTGTCTCTGCATCTCTGGTGCCATTCTCATTTGCCTCTGTGTTATCCCTGCTTTCAGGCGGCAACGTTTGTTCCCATCTGGACTTTGATGAAACTTAATCTTTATCTTCATCATCCATCTCATCTTAATTACTCTCCCTCTGACTCAGTGGATGGAGTGGCGGAGACAGAGATTTGGGATTTTCAATCTCCTTGCACTGTTCAAATACTCGATCTTTTGAGCTTCCCTTATCATCAATAGATACGATTTGCTCATACCCCATTCTTTCTAGTGGTAGGGTGTAAAACAGAGAGCAGAACCTCCTTTGTCGGTATCCGTGGATGTTTATTTTTGTGGCACAGTAACTGTTCATTTTCTTGTAATGGTGCATGTTCCACACAGTGAATTATGACATGCAGTGTGCAACATGAGTTTATAGGATCAATTGGCATATGAAATTGTGTCATCCATAGGGCACACAGCAAGTGCAGCTGCATTAGTGAGAAGACCACAGTGAGTATATTTATTACTATGTTTGCTTCATTTGGTTGCTCACATTTTGTTCCAAATGAGATACAATGTGTGTCACCAATCAGCTACCCAAATTGGTGCTGCTCCCCCACAGTAAAATCAGGTGTGCATACCTCTCATGGCAGCTGCCCTCATTGATTCCTTGCCCCTCCCACTCCTACTGTCAGGTCTCACTCAATGACTTGTGTCTCGTCGACTCACTTCAAGGGACTGATGCTGTCTATTATGTCCCCCAGCACCCTGAATCACTGTTTCTGTGTTCCAGGTTTGCTTGAGTCTCTGACAACCTGCCCTCAGGGACTGCTGCTTGCTCATGTTTCTCCACTCAACGTGTCAGTCACCCAATGGACAGGTTGCATCTGCTCACTTCAAGAGTGACACTTTATGGTATATCACTGTGAGGAATCTGCACGGAGGCTGTGCACTCGCCTGGGCTTTTTTGATTTTTTTAAAGAAATTGGATGATGGAAGATCAACCTCGAAAAATGTGAGCGGCTTTGCCGCACAACACATACACGTACTCTGGGTGGACATAGCCTTCAGGTGCAGTCCTCTTGTCATGTTCAGCTTGAATGTGACAGCCATGGGTACATCAAATCATCTCAGGAAGGGGGAAGGCAACACATTCCTCCTGCCATGGCCAGCCTAATTAAATATCAAAGGCTCCATGTATCCACCCTGTCTATTGTCAGGATTTCTGCTGGGGGCAGTACATACTGAGAAGAGTTATTTGAAGAAAGCCTGTGGGAGACCTGATCACAAAACTGACAAAAGGGTACTGGAAATCACCACGTCTTTGATATGCAATGTGTCAACTTGAAGCTAACTCCCAACCCCTGTATGAAGGGCAGTGAATGGCATGTCTGGGAAACTGTTAACAGTGGGCAACCGCTGCAAAGGCACCCCTTTTCAGAGGGAGGAATTATGTGATTTAATGGCGACAGAAAGTCTGTACTCACCACAAACTTCGAGGAAGACCTGAGCTTTGAGCAAGAGCCACAGAGAGCTCAATTATTCAGAGAGACACTTTGATGCTCAACAGACAGGAAGATGGGTGGGACTTAGTAGTACATGTTGTCACCATTAGCTTTCCTGTTGCAAAGCACTCTGGTTATGACCTCACACATAACTAAAGATTGTTGGTGGGGACCCAGGATTGGTTCATTAAGGTAGGCTTAGCCTGCACCAATCACTGGGGCCCATTTGGCTTTTAAAGGGTGTGATCCCCTCTCTTAGCAGATCATCCAACAGTTTTGCAAGAATTAAGAAGAAGGACTCATTTGCACCCTGGCTGAAGGTACAGTCTGATTTAGAGTGTCCGCCAGTGAAGGAAGGCAATGATTTCCAAGACGGAAGCAATATCCCTCCCCTAAACATGGAACAGAGGGAGATACCAAACACAGAGGAACTGCCCCCCTGCTCAAGAACCGGTACCCAGCCAGCACACAGCGGCCCTGCTAGGTTCTGCCAGCAAGCTTCCTAGGTGGGAAGCGCCAGAGATTCTCTGACCAAAGGACAAGGCTGTTGGCAACAAACACTCTCCTCAGCTTTGGGCGTCTGCCTTAAAGGACAAAACAAGCCCTGCTAAGAAGTTAGGAGGTTTGTCATGACAAGCATCAACCAGTGTCTATCTTTTAAGGACATTTTCGAGGCAGAGTTGTTACGCTGCAGTAAAGATGCCTCGACCAGTGTTCCAGATCGCCAACCAGCACTGAGACAATAATTCTTGACCTAAACCACTGTGTAGGCCAGCCTGTAGCCGTCCGTCAAGCCTTGCTTGCCCAGCTGCCTGACGCCTGATACCCACAGCTGTCTCCCATCTTGATATCTGTCGCAGGAGCTGCAAAGCATCCTGGAACCTACTTGATGCTGTTGAGCATCAAGATCATCTCAAGCAGCAGGTACATTGTATATATGTTCCCCTGGTCCTTCTCTGAAGGCCCCTAGTGACATTTACCACCCCTTGCTTCCTTGGTGCTGAAACCAAATAACCTTGGACAGTTAAGACGGATTGCATTAGCGACTACGCTCCTGTTAGTATCCAGAGTGCATCCCTTTCCTTTGTGAAACTGTTTGTCTGCTGTTTTCCTGTACAGGGTGGGTTTTATTTTGTAGTGTCCTAGAACGGTCTGATGTAATAATAATAAAGTAGATATGTGTATACAACTTTGACTGAACAGTTCCTTTTATCATTGGGTAATAATTGTATTTTTGCTGTGTTGCAACTAACCAGCGATACACAACCATGCAGAGATAAGCCTGCCATTCCATCCACGTTACCAAAATTGCATAAGGAGGTTTTTAATTCATTTGTGTTTCCAATCTGTTCAAATCCCTTCTGGTGTACTAGAGGTTTGGGGCTGATGGATGGTTTAGAAACCGATATTCATCCTTGGACCACTGATGCCCTGGAAGTTTATTTGTCACTGTCACCTGCTGCCCTAAATCTCTGTGCTCACTACCATGAACATCAGGAGTGCAGTCTTTCCCACAAGCTGAATTCAGAAATCCCAGGTCCTCCTTCTCCTCCTTGCAGTGTTACATGATCCGAAATGCCTCGTTCTCTCACTTCAAGAGACGGACACTGACAGGTATTTCCCCTACCACCTTGAATCAATGCTGCTCGCTGAATGAAGAATTATGTGTGCGTGCCTCTACCACAAGTTAACCTAAGGGATTTTACACTCATCCAACACTTTGTCTTGGATGTCACCCAATGGCACTTTTCTGGTTAAATTACTTTTTGAGTTTAAATCACACATGTGGGTTAATTCCTTTTGCATTCTTTACTCTGGCAACATGTGCTAATGTTCAAGCTTTAGAAGTGTGCTTACACGAGGCTCACTTAGAGTAGTGCTAGCAAGGGGGACAGAGTCATTGATCCAAAAAGGTGTTTCAGTGTAATGACAATGGAATAAAACATAATTGTCAAAAACAATATTAACTTTATGTAGTTCCACTTTCATTTTCACATACCCTTCTTCAGGAAACATATGCTAGATAGTGAAGGCAAGTCCTTCTTTATGCTCACGCCAGAAAGAATACAACCCTCTAGGGAAAAAGTCCAAGAGATTGCTTGCAAGGATAACAAGGTTTAATTGTACTGAATACAAAGGTATTGACAAAAAATTCTGCTGCTCGAGAATTTTCTGGCAAATGTTAGTACAAACAGTAAAACTAGCATCGCTGGTTAATGAGACCCTGTACATGGGCCTGCTCCATAGGGGATGCCAGGCTATGATTGGTTCTCTTTTCTGCCGTCTGTCTGTTCCAAAGTTGGCCAGCTGGGCTCATCTCTCCAAGAAATGAAGGACAGCTTCCAAGTATATTACAGTTTCAAGACTGCTATGATACACTAAGCCTGCTACTACATCATTGTGGCATGCTCCTGGGAGGCTCGGGGACTGGGGCCAGGGGGAAGGGAGGAGGGAAGAAACAGTCACACTGACCCACACATTCTGTGCTTTGTTGATATCACACTCCTCGCACCCAAGGATTACACCCTTGATTTTATCTATACGATATCCCTCCCAGTACCTTGTGTTACACAGGATGTATTTATGCAGAGAGTTAAAAAAGCTATACATGCTCAGATCTTTTATGGCCATTGGTTTTTATGGTGGGGGCTGGGGTCAATCAGTGTCGTGGAATGTAGGGGTTCAGACCGGATCAGTGGTAAGGCCATTGCTCTGGATAGTCTGGGTGGGGGTTAGAGCTCTGCTGATAGTTTGGCTGTGATGAATGGGTGTTGTGAAGAGCCTGGTGTTGTCTCACGGCCTTGCAGGTTGCATTCCTCTCAGTGACACTAAGTAATTGCAACAGTGAAGAGATGAGGGGAAGCTTCCGTGGGAACTGGCTGTGCTGGCTCATTCCTTCTTAGTGTCTCAGAGCCTATTCGGATTCTTCCAAAGAGCTAAGGTTTTACTGCACGGCCATGCAGGGCTAACCGGCTACCATGACTGTGCCCTGGTGCACCTCATATGTTAATCAAAGCCTTCAGTATTTGATGCAGCCTCACATACGTAGACACTCCCTTACCATACTGTTTTTCATTATATACATAGTACTTAACTCAAATGGCATAATGCTTGCCCACAGACGAGGTACACAACAGGACAGGCAACATCCCCCAGAATATTTAGATGGATGCCCAATTAGTAAAGAGATTCAAACATGATCTTGAATGCACTCTGATTTACTCAGTAGAAATACTGACACATTTTATCAAAGGGTTGGGCATGCTGGAACCGTGTAATATATTATCACTTTGCATTTTCTATTCCAGGGCCTCTAGCTACTGATGCCACCACAGGTACTCACTCACACTGCCTCATTCAATGTAAATTGGCTTGCTTCCCTATGTCCCACACCATACTTTTCTCGCCCTGTGCATTATCTCAGAATGCATTGTCTGGCTAGTATGGAAACCCAGATAAGGAGCGAGGTGGTCCAGCATTCAATCTGTATTAGTACACAATCCACAACAAAACTGCAGATCGCATGTTCTCTCATAGTGCCAAAAAAACACATCCGACTTATTATCCCAAATTATTACTAATAATTCTACACGTTATGTCCTCTGAATAATCAATACCTCCTGATTACAGATACCCAAAGAGCATTGCATGTCACAAGAAACACTCGTGTTTAAACTATTAAGAGGTTTCTACCAGACTACAAATGTTGAATATGGTCTGTTTCACGTAAGGGACATTCTCTAAAAACAAAATGCAAAATGCAAAATGCGCAATACTTCTAACTTCAGCACAGAGTAGCTCCTCCTCCAAGAACAGTACATGTCCCAGAATATAAACTGCCTGCAAAAGTGAGGTCATCACAAAGCACTCTGTGCTCTGGAATGAAGGCACACTGAGTTTGGGAGTACACTCCGCACATTATGTGTCTGATTCACAGAAGCCTGTTGTAAAGGAACACTCCTATAGGAAAGCGCTCTGTGTATTAGGCCCTCTATGTCCAAAATCTCACAAAATTTCCCCTAGGATTTAGCAGATGATTTCCCCCAGCTGTTTTATTAATCTCCCATACCCCCCCCCCAAACCTCCTAACATCCCCTCCCAATCGATTTGTAATTTGCTTAACTTCCCATAATGTTAATGACAAAAGTGACTGGTATTCCATCTAATAAAGGTTTACTAGTGCAATGTTGTCGTTTTTGTGTTGTAACTAACAAACACTCAAATGTTCTAAGGGACAGAGTATGGAAGGCAACGTCAGCCATCCTGGAACTAGAACCTGGGACCTGCAGGGCAAATCATAGCCTCTGATATCAGGCATTCCCCTGAATGCAGAGGGGGTGAACTTCCAAATTATTCTTTGATAATACTTGTCTCTGGCCTGTCATATGATGCAGCACTCTCTCTCTCTCTCTCTCTCTCTCTCTCTCTCTCTCTCTCTCTCTCTCTCTCTCTCTTCTCTCTCTCTCTCTCTTTCTCTCTCTTTCTCTATCTCTCTCTCTCTCTCTCTTTCTCTCTCTCTCTCTCTCTCTCTCTCTCTGTGTCTCTGTCGCTCTCGCTTTCTTTCTCTGTGCCCTCTCACACTGTGCCTCTGTCTTGCACTCTGCGGCCAGGATTCTGGTTGTCAGCTGATGTTTTTGTTCTCTCTGTCAATATGGTCTCTTCCTCTTTCCTTCTCAATGTCAATGCAGTCTAGCTTGTATTCCCTTCCCCTCCACATTGCACTTTTAGGATGGTCTTGCAGGCTCTGTCTTTTCTTTCAGCACACTCTGGTATATGAGTGCTCTCTCTGTAGGTATGACCTAGAGTTCAATCTTCCCATTCCCCCCTTCTTCCTCTCTCTCCCCCTCTTTCCCTGTCTCTCTCTGTGCATCTTACTGCCTCTGAAGTTCCCTCTATATTTGTGTATCTTTCTTTGTCCCTCTCTCAATGTCTTTATCCCTCTCTAACTCTTTCTATCTATATCAACTAATGTGTATATGTTGTTCTCTCTCTCCGCTTTCTCTGTGTGTTCCTATCACAATAAAGTCATACCTAGTCTTTCCCATTCTCAGCTATCTCTCGCTCTGTGTCAGTATCTCCCTTCTTGTACCTATCTCTATTTCTCTGTCTCTCTATCGCAATGTCTGTCTTGTGTTCCCCTTCTCCACCCTCTCACCCATTCTCTCGCTCTCTATCTCTCCATGTCCCTGTTTTCATCCCTAGTCTTGTCCATTTCTTCCCTTTTCTAATGCTTCCTCTCCCTCTAGCCATGCACTGACCGACCTGGTGAGCGCCCTCCTCTGTATGTCTGTTCTCCAATTCTCGCAAACACAGAGAAAAGATAAGTATTCTCTAAGGTTCTCGCATCTCCCATTTCCTGTGTCTGAGATAGATACTATATCTATACTATATCTATGAACTGTTCTGAATTGATTTGGGTTGTCAAGGACGAATCACAATATTGACAGCACCCATACATCTGCCAGGAATGTGTCCCCCATTCACAGTTCTATGAAGGTCAAGTGCATTTGTCAAATCACTTCTCAGGCTGGTCTAAGCTGTCCTTTTTATATTGTAAAAATGGTTATAGGCCAAATCAGTTTGGAGTCTCCGTGCTCAAATTTCGAGGCCCTCTTTGCAATTGTAAAACGTCTCTTCAAGTTCTAAATGCAGTCCAAATAGACACAGAAACCGCCAATAGATGTACCTTTTATTCTGTAAACCTGTAAACTGTTTTGATGCAAAATCAGCTTGGGGTATCTTTGAGCGCAAATGCAGGACCCTTTTTGCATGAATAAAAACGTATCTTCCAGTTCAAATTGCTGCCCACAAACCCCCCAGAAATGGTTAAAATGCAGAATGCCAGCAGAAACATTCTTCCCCTTCTTTTTCTTTCTTTTTTTTTTCTTTTGCACAGGCCCCTGGTGTAATTAATTTGAACTCCCATTCATTGTGTGTGATACTGTACTTCTTCACTCCCCGTTTAATTTAGCATTTCTCATTTTCTTGCAACTTAACCCTTTCACCTGAGCCAGTCTCTGATTTTTAGTAATGAGACGCAATGATGTTTACAGTATTTCAGAAAATGCATTCTTTAAAGTAATTACCTCCACTCCCCCAACATAGTGTGTTAATGTGTGTTAATAGCAAATATGTAGTCTTGTTATATATTTTACATATCAGAGGGTCCATAATATTAAAGTGATGCAGGTTCATTTCACACAGCCCTCTTCGATATTTCACTCCCATTACAGCAGTCCTTTCATCTTTCCCTTTTTGTCCTCAAAGACCGTAGCTGTCTGCAGGGTCTTGCTGTGCTTTATTTATTTATTACAAATTTTTATTCCATCGCGCCACAAGCCCACATGCCTCAGGGCGCGCAAACAACAGACAAGGACAAACAGCCAAAACAAAAATCAAAAACTATGCGCAAATAAAGCCAGGGGACGGAGCTCAGGTGTCAAGGAAGGGCATCGCCTTGGTAGAATAAGATACCTAGTCAGGTGAAATATTGAAGAGGAAAGTTTTCAAAGTCTTCTTAAACTTTGTGGGTGTTTCAATAGCTCTAATACTAAGCGGTTGCACAAAACATGCGTTGAGGCCTTGGGCATTAAAACTACGCCCACCTGCCTTCACCAGCTTAAACCTCGGTTGGGTCAATCTAAGATGGTGTTGTGATCTAAGTGGGTGATTTGTGACATATGGCTGGAGGCGCGCTTTAAGATATTCAGGAGCAGCATTCGTCACACATGTATGTGTTAATGTGAGAATCATGTGGGTAATGTGATGTTTCACCAGTAGCCAGTGTAGGCCACTTCTGGCAGCAGTAATATGGGAGCACCTAGCCAGAACGGCAACGGCCTACACTGCACCTTTCTGGGTAACCTGTAGCACAGCTATGCCAGAGTTAGCGCAACCACTAAGGAAGCAATTACTGTAATCGAGACAGGTGTTTATGAGAACTGAGGCTAACATCGCCAAGTTCTCTTGTGTGAGAAAAGGTTCAATGTTGTTTAGAAGCTTGTTTATCAGACCGCAGGTAGATCTAACAGAGGCCACATGTTGACACTTAGAGAGTTCAGCATCTAAGACCATGCCAAGAGTTTTTACTTTTTTTTTTTACTGCAATAGACATATCAATGATTTGAAAGTTTGCATACTCAGCTGGAAGGGATCTCAATTTTTGACTGGAGGCGACAGTAAGCAACTCAGTTTTACCTGTGTTTAAAACAAGAGAATTGCAAAGTTGGATGAAATCCAATCATCTGAGGCCGAGTAAATACAAAATCTGATGAAGATAAAAAGGAAGATGGAGGAACTCGACTGGATAAAGACTCTGGACAGTGCTGCCGAGTATAAATCGACCAGTAATCTTCCTCCACAGTTGAGGAAACTAAACTCCGTTCCAAACTATCTGGAAAAATTCCCCAGTGAATCAGTAAGGAACACCTGTATGAGGGACCATCTAAATCTCCTTGAAACCCACAAGATCTTGGCAGTAAGATGCCTAACTAATTCAAATAAATGTCGATTTTGTCAAAAAGACAATGAAATCTAAACAATATGGCACCTGCTCCTCAACTGCCTGGGAACAAAGGCTATAGATTCGAAATATCTGTTGGGGCACCTGTCTGCCTCCTATACCCAAGACGAACAGCTATGAAAAGAGAGACTAATCAGCGGTGAAAGAACTTCCTGGACAATCACCGCCGCACAGATACTGAACCAGATCCTCGGATCCTTAAATCAGCAAGGGATTCCAGCTGTGTATCATAATTAGAGAATTAGAGAAAGCGTTTTACTGTGTTTAAAAACTTCTTTTCCTTTTGTTTTGCCTTCTTCTCTCTTCTTCTTGTAAAAATCATTAATTTGATTAAATCAAGTAAATAAAAAAAATAAAAAAAGAGAATTTATGACCATCCATACATTTATGGCCTCATAGATGGTATTCAATGTTTCCAAATCCGCAAGATACGAGCGAGCCAGAAAGTTTAATGATGACTTGGGTGTCATTGGCATAATTATCTACTAGTGCACCCAAGCTAATCAACAGAAGTAAATAAGGGATCATATAGATGTTGAACAGCATCGGGGAGATGCAAGACCCCTGTGGAATGCCACAGGTGATTAGAGATGGACCTGAAGAGACCTGCATTTACTCTTAAGTTCCCTGTGCCCAAAAAAGAAGAACTCCAAAGGGCAGCTTCAGGCGAACACCCAGCCACTGACTGAAGTCTGTCTGCAAATAATACATGGTCCAGAAGATCAAATGCCAAAGATACATTTAGAAGCATCAAAACTGATAAAAGCCCTTGGTCCGTACTCTGGAGCGAATTGGCCTTGAGATTAGAATAGCCATCTCTGCGCCAAAACCTTTCCTAAAACCAGATTGGCAAGGGAGCAAGATGTTATAATCCTCTACAAGGTTCTGGAGTTGCAAGCGTGCTACTTTATCCAAAACTTTCAACAGAAACGGCACATTTTTAATGGGCCAATATTTATATGGAATGAAAGGGTCCAAGGATTCCTTTTTTAAAAGAGGGGTTACCCAGGCCTCTTTTAAAACAGGGGGTCCCTGTTTACGCTCACGCCAGAAGGAATACAACCCTCTAGGGAAAAAGGCCAAGAGATTGTTTGCAAGGATAACAAGGTTTAATTGTACAGGTATCAACAAATAGTTCTGCTGCTCAAGAATGTTCTTGCTGAAGTTAGTACAAACAGAAGCTTAAAAGGTAGTACATTGTGATCACTATACAGTAAAACTAGCGTCGCTGGTTGGTGAGAACCTGTACATGGGCCTGCATCATTGGAATTCCAGGCTACTATTGGTTCTCTTTTCCGCCGTCTGTCTTTTCCAACCTTGGCCAGCTGGGCTCATCTCTCCAAAGAATGAAGGTCAGTTTCCAAGTATATTACAGTTTCAAGACTGCTATGATACACTAAGCCTGCTACTACATCATTGTGGCATGCTCCTGGGAGGCTCGGGGACTGGTGCCAGGGGGAACGGAGGAAGGAAGAAACAGTCACGGTGACCCACACATTCTGTGCTTTGTTGATATCACACTTCTCACACCCAATGCTTACACCCTTGTTTTGATCTATACTTTCCCCCTCCCAGTACCTCGTGTTACAAAGGATGTATTTATGTGGAGAGCTAAAATGGCCATACATGCTCAGATCTTTTATGGCCATTGGTTTTATGGTGGGGTCAATCACTGTCGTGGAATGTAGGGGTTTTGGACCGGATCAGTGGTGTGGCCATTGCTCTGGATAGGCTGGGTTGGCGTTAGAGCTCTGCTGTTAGTTTGGCTGTGATGAATGGGTGTTGTGAAGAGCCTGGTGTTGTCTCACGGCCTTGCAGGGCACATTCCTCTCAGTGTTACTAAGTAATTGCAACAGTGAAGGGATGTGGGGAAGCTTCCGTAGGAACTAGTCGTGCTGGCTCATTCCTTCTTAGTGTCTCAGAGCCTATTCAGATCCTTCCAAAGAGCTAAGGTTTTACTGCACGGCTATGCAGGGCTAACCGCCAACGCTGACTGTAAGATGACATTTCTTTCCATGGGTGCAGTGAATCTATGCATCCATTATTACTGCTTATATTATATCCATACCAAGTTTCTTAGCACGGTTCCTTCCCGCTAGCATATCACACTGCTACTTATGGGATTCGCCTCGCTCTAAAGTGACTAGGGGTGTGGGATAGACTCATTTCTATCCCAGCAATAGTTAGATACTTCCATCATAGCTGAACTGCACAGAGTAAGCAAAATACAACCAGTTTATGCAAAGGTCCAGTCTTGAGCACCAGCTATAAGTGTCAAATGCCCTGGTGCACCTCATATGTTAATCAACACCTTGTGTATTTGATGCAGCCTCACATACGTAGTGTATGGGAGGATTGGTCCAAGAGACCCCCCCTCCCCTGCAGCCTCTCCCCCTTGTGAAGTCCATGGCTCATCGGGGGTACCCCCTGCCACCAGGGCCCAGGTGGCGGGTGGACCACTGGCTGAAGACATTGACCAAACATGCTGCATTAAGCTAGGCCCTGGAAACCATTTTCTGAAATCAAAATGGTTTGGGCCCTGTGCACCGCAGCATGGCCCCCACCCTTGGAGAGTCTCACGTGTCCCTGCGGCCGCAGCTCCCTGGCAGATCCGCTGAGAGCCCGTTCCCACGAACAGACAGACATGAGCTAGTGCTAGATGCAAACACTGTAACATTCACCTTCCGCAGTGTATCACTGTTCTCAGTATGACCCGGCTAGCAGGGCCGGGGTGGAAAAGAACTGTAAAATGGTCCCCCGACAAAAGCAGAGCCCCCAAATACTAATGAGCAAACTACCTCTGATGAAACTCTTCTCTCCATGACCTTTTTTACTAAAACATGTAACCTCCAGGAAATGGCAGAATGTGTGTTTATATGGCATTCTGGTTGAAGTACCCACATCCCCGTAGCTATGCGCAAATGGTAAAAGTGTCCCGGGGTTTTCATGTTATATGTTTCGCCGAAAAGAATGCACCCCAAGGTCCCATGCCATAACTGAACTAATGCTGCTAGAGTGCAAAGGAAGACAAATTCAACCCCATTGGGGACTCATGTAAATGGTGCACGAAAATGCACAATATGTATGTCCAAGCTCACCATGTGTCACTGCCATCAGTCTCATTGGCCAGTTGTTCCTGCGTGCTCCACCAACCTTACTACTACCTCGCTTACCGCGCATGTATAGAAATGTAACAAAATGTTGTGGTTGCTAAATACTTAACATATAGGTAACGCATTTGAAATGGCCACTAACAATGTAGAAAACATAAGCTTTGAAAAGACTCAATGAGTATTGTACATTATATGAATGTTTATGCCTCTTCCACATAATCTGCAACGCACGAGGAAAATACCATTGTGGACATATCCAAGGCCATTCCCCCTTCCTCCCCATTGAAGCCTGCCAGACGGAAAGCAGAGGCCTGTGCTGCTCTGCTTCACCTCCCCCAATTCAGCTGGGGCCGCTTCAAACATTCACGTTCCCCCGCAGCTCCCAGGGCCACGGCCAGCCACCTGAATTATTTACAACCCAGCAGTAAACCCTGGCCATAAACGCAGGCCCGAAGGCGCCCTTTCTTAGGCTCCACGACCCACCAGCTCACCCCAGGTTAATGGCCCCTGTAAAATTAGGAGACCCAATATTATAGCAACACTGTAGGAACACATTCATAATGACTTCTAACGGGACATGATAACTTGGACAGCTCATCCCTTGCCCTGAGACCCAACCTCGCGACCTATGATACCCGGTCAACAGGACGATGGTAACCATGTACTGATGTATCACCAAAAGACCCCACTCTAGGTTCATTCCTCCTGTGTTGCATTAACCTGTAGAATAACCTATTGGAAGATTTACCGGGGAAGATAATATTGCAATATTGAATGAGTGTGGTGTGCGTGGCCTTAGGGCAGAAAGCCAAGAAAGACGTTCATCACTGACACTGGTCACGGCTGGCACAACAACACTGCCCGGATGAGCCCAGCTGACCTGCCCGGCCCTTCCCGGCCCACGTGGGTAACCAGTGACGTCCACCAAACACGGCAAACCACATCACAGCTGCACCTATAGTTAGTCGTCGCCACCCAATCCCCACGAACTTGTGTCCCCTATAGTGTGTAGGTTCTTATGACGCATTTTGTAAATATATACGCCTGTCTTTGCTATTGTCAGACAGAGCGCTCTCAGAGTTTGCAGAGTCCTTTGCATACCCTATTCTGACTTATATAAACTCCCATTAAGCTCACCCGCACTTTGTCTTAGCCTTATTCCCATCTTGGGAGAGTCCATTATTGTCTCTCATTGTGGGGAGGATCGTGCTATCTGGGGATGCTCGCCTTCAGTGGTGACCCCGACGTGATGATTATTTTTCCTTAACATATATATCCCTACCGTCCCCTTTGGCATGAAAATCTCTGGTCGAAAAGGGATACGCACGGTGCACCGGCTCCGGAAGGCTGCCCGCCAACGGCGACCGGTACGCTCAGAAGTGCGCACTCAACAGAGAGAGGGTACGGGATCCCGGTTGAAAAATCCCCTTTGAGTACCGCTCACCGGAGCCGGGGCTGACCATTGAGCGTACGGCAACACTGCCTGGACGGACCCAGTTCAGAGACTCTCGGTTCAAGACGGGCACGTGAGTATTAAGTGCGAGCGACCATAAAGGGAGCAGGGGAGGAAAACAGGACAGGGAACAAGGTTGTTTGAAAGGGGACACTTTGGGACTACTAAGAACCACTCTAGGCTTTCTTTACTTATTCTTTGCATATGGCCATTAGGATCAAGAGGTGAAAAGAGATAAAGAGACGGGAGCCTAGCTCCGCGAGGGGGTAGAAGGCGGCGCTGCATAGTGCTATCTTGACTAGTACTGGGAATATATGAAGAAGTGGAAAATGAGATAAAGGTGTCTGGACAAGGAAGACACGGTGAATACATTAATGAATGCTATTCTTTCTATTCTTCTCTCTGGGTTTACAGGGAAAAAACAGGGTTAGTACGAAAAAAAAAAGAAAAAAAAAAGATAATCTAAGTAGAAAGACGAGTTTATATCAAAACTACAAGACAAATTCATATCAGATTAAGAAAGAAAGGGACAGCTAGCAAGGGAGGAAAGGGATTACCAATTGAGCTGTGAATAGAGTGTTGCCTATGGGTGTGTACGCATCACATGTGCCTGAACATATTTGTCACAATGAATGTGTAAAAGTGGTCATAAGTGCATAATTATGGTGTGGTCATGGTAAGTGCGACCAGAAGAAATTTTACAAGGAAGAACGCAATGCAGTAAAGTGACTGTTTTTTTTGGATAAATTTGCTGAAGATATTGGTGGTGTACGAAGGGTGGTTTGCTTTTGTATGTGCCCCCTAAAAGTATACAGAATAGAGGCTGTGTGCGGCCATTCTTATATTGTTCCGGTGGCGGAAACACACGCAGGTCCCCACACGCAGTGATACACAAATACTCAGATATATCTGGTGATACATCTATATAAAGATATATATATATCTAGATATACATCCATATCGAGCAACCACGAACTATGGGGGCAGAAACACCATTAGCCCATATTTGTAAGAATCTACCTGGGTATGCTGAACGCATTAAGAAATATCACGATCAGTGGATTACAGAGCTAAAGGGGGAAGGGTTACCCCAAATATGGCCAGAAGGGGGATCGTTTGACAAGAGTGTCCTAGATATGGTAGCTACATGCATTTGTTTAAAATACAAGGGGAAGCAGTTACATAATAGGAGAGAAATATTAGACCTATGGAGATTGTTTGAAGAAGTACCCCCGCCCAAGAAAAGGGAGTTAGGTACTGATCTGCCATCTACCACTGACAATCCATTGCTGATACCAAAAGACAACAAGGTGTTGCCAGAAGGGGAGTCACCAGTAGAGGTAACTAGGTTGTACCCAATACTAAATAAGCCAGTGCCAGCAGAAGGATACAGTGACCCAACATATGTACCCCCAACAACAGTCACTACGACTCGAGGGCCAACAGCACCCCCACCATATGAGAGCCATAGAGAGAGCGACCAGGTAAGTACACCAATAGTGAACATAGAGAAACTAACAGAAGACCTAGAGTCCAGGCTCTCTGTAGCAAAAGACGAGCTCTCGAGGATAAAAAGCATATGTGAACAGACTGCGACTAATGCTGCTAGGTCAGAGCTCACATCAAGAGCACAGATTCATGATAAAACCATTGAGGAAGGGTGGAAGAAGGGGGAGATATTGTTTAGGATACAAGAAGAACCGGCCCGAATAATTGAACTGGAGGAGAGGGAGGAGCGTACTGACGATGAGATAAGGACCACAAGAGGTAGAGAGGAGCTATTGTGTGATATAGAAGAGGACTTAGAGGAGAGTGAAAGATTAAGCATGGCAATGGGAGGAGGAAGTGAGGGGGCGGATGGCGTGTGTCTAGGGAGAACCATGGAAGAAGAGTGGACAGGACGACTAAGGAATAGGTTGGGGAAAATGGCGCCACTAGGAAAGAACGGAATGAAGGTGAGTACAGATAAGACAACAAAGAGGAAGTTACAACTCCCACTAATACACAGGGGAGGAGGGAGGCCGAATTACATACCCTGGGCTCAGATGGATAAGGCCAATCTGTTAAAGCTACTACCACCACTATCAGGTGGGGCAAGCAAGTGGATATATGCATTTGAGAAACACACAGCCGGGGTACCTCTAGCAATAGGTGATGTGAAAAGTCTGCTAGTATCAGCAGTCGGGGATCAAGCTGACAGAGTATGGGGAAAGGCTGGCTTCCCGGGAGTAACGTTAGACTGTGATCGCCATGATGGTAACTCTTTTAACACAGTACGTGCAAGGGTGTGGGATGCATTAAGAGAGACATTCCCAGACACCACAGATTTGCAGTCAGTGATGCAATGTACGATGAATGATGGGGAAGATGCTATGGATGACATTTTTCGGGTCCAGGAGATGTGGAGAGCGGAAACGGGCACACCTTGGTAACAATCAACATCATTATTTTACTTTATAATAAAGAGAGGGCTCCCTAAAGAGGTACAAAAGGCACTTGACAAAATTGCAGGTATTGAAGCAAAAGGGTGGCCCGAAATACAGAGCATAATAGTTCACCACTGTAAACGAATAAAAGAGAGGGAAAAGGAGATAGCGCAAAAAAGATTGGCAGACGAGGCAAAGTTAGTACAAACAAAACTGGTGAAGGTCGCTGCAGCAGTAGCAGCGCTCCCACACAGCAGGGAGGGAGAAGAGGAGGAGGAGGGGCTGGTAGCAATACAGGGGAGGATGGCAATGAATTGGGCAGGAGCAGGGCAACGACAGTGGAACGAGCAGGAACAGAGTGGAGGTCCGCAGTGGCAAGATTGGGCCCCTCGAGGGGGATGAGGTGGGTACAGGGGTCACATATGGGGTGGACAAGGGTACAGGGGAAACAGAGGAAATGGATGGCAAGGTCCCAGAGGTGCGCATGGAAGCTGTTGGAACTGCAGGAATTGGGGGCACTTTTCCAGAGAGTGCAGGAATAGATCAAACAACGGATTTCCAGAGATAGAGCACTATGGCAACCCTCACCCGGGAAGCCCATATGGTCTTCCAATGGGACGACAACAGAGGGAACAAGAACAGGGGTACCCAGAGCAAAGGCAAGCGCATCATTACAGAACACAGAATCACCCACAAAACAACGATAATATGCACTACACCCCAGGCAACCCTTTCGCAACGAATGCCAATGGAGCACCAGCCCCAGCCCCTATAATGGTGTGTCAGTAGTTTCAGGAAGCGTCTTCAGCCAGGGGAGGACAACGAGACAACCAGCATAGGACAGCCCACAGAGAACATTTGCGTGTCCTGTTCTATCTACCACCTACGATGCAGTGGAGGAACCATTGGTAGGGGCGCAGATAGGAGACAAGCAGTTCATATTCATGGTGGATTCGGGAGCCGAGAAATCATGTATCTGAGAGGGCCGGTTTCCGTTATCTAACCGGAAGTTCGAGATGCAGGGGTTCTCTGGGGCTGTAATTGAAGTTCCTTACACAGAAGATTTGGATGTGACAGTGGGGGGTAAAACAGTAAAGACACCCTTACTGTATTATGAACAATCGCCAATAAACCTGCTCAGAAGGGACCTTCTTAGCAAGCTTAACATGACAATATCATTTACAGAAAGAGGGATAGTGTGCTCAACCCCAGGAATATGCCCATTACGTGTAATGCTGGTGGTGCATGCTCAGGCAACAGCACCAGAAATACGCGGCATGCCAGTGGATGAAAGAATGTTCATCGAAAGTTTAAAAACACTGGCCCAAGTAGTTCCCGAGCTAAAAAAGTTAGAGTGGAGAATACCCGCAGAATTTATCTTCCGCCGAATAGTACGCCCAGACATAGCACCAGGATCAGTGGTATCCTTAGACCTGCATGCTGTACAGGTATCAGCAAAAAGGATTGCAGTAATTGGGATGGACATAGACGGGTGTGAATGGCGCACTGTACTGTGCATCAATGCTGATATTGCCCTACGAGACTTATCTGATGAGGATCTCTTTTCTGATGCGGAGAGTGATGGCGAGATAATAATGGAAATAGCAATGCCCTGTGACATTTTGATTCAGACAAGACAAGTACCCGTCCAGTTGATGGCAGTGGTGGGAACGCCACCGTGCTTTTTTGATGATGACATGCGACTGGTGCCAAACAATTTGTGGACAGCAGGCCCCTATGATGTAGGGTTGTTGCATGGAGTGACACCAGTGGTAATAAAACTCAAACCAGGGGCAATTGTGCACCGAGTGAAACAATACCCATTGTCCCACGAAGCTGAGGAAGGGATAAAAGAGACAATAAATGCATTGCTAGCACAGGGGATAATAGTGCCCTCAAACTCCCCATGTAACACCTGTATCTACCCGATCAAAAAAGCAAAGGGAGGGGCTTGGAGGATGATCCAAGATTTACGCCCCCTAAATGACGTCATACAAAAAGAATTCCCTTTGGTCCCGAACCCTGCATCCATACTGTGTAGCATCCCAAAAACGGCATCACATTTCACAGTGGTTGATTTGAAAAATGCATTCTTCTCCATCCCCTTGGCAGAAGAAAGGAGATACTTGATAGCATTCACATTAGGGGGGAAGAGATACGAGCATTGCAGGCTACCTCAGGGGTACTGTGAAAGTCCAAGCATATTCAACTGCATACTACACGAAGACCTGGGTAATTTATCAGTTGAAAGCACGATCATTCAGTACGTAGACGATTTGCTCGTCTGCGCACAGAGTGAAGAGACGTGCAGAAGAGACTCAGTAACACTCTTGACGCTGCTGGCGAATAAAGGGTACAAGCTGGACAAGGGGAAGCTACAATACTGTCAGTCAGAAGTGCTGTCCCTGGGGCAGCTGATATCAAAAGACGGGAAAAGAATAATACCTGACAGAGTAGAAGCAAAGCAATAAGGTCAGTGAGAGACCTAATCACAGTGAAGGAGAAGCAGAAGTTCTCGGAAATGTGTTATTATTGTAGAGCAAGGATACTTGATTATGCAGCCTACACCAGGCCATTACTGCAAGCACTCAAAGAGGCCCAGCAAGAGAACAGGAAAATAGAATGGTCAAAAGAAATGAGTGAATCGTTTGGGTTGCTAAAAGAGCTGATCTCGAGTGCTCCAGTACTCGCCAATCCTGATTATGAGCGCAAATTTTACCTGTTCTCACATTGTAAGGAAACTCTTATGACAGCTGTACTGACACAAAAGACTTCCCTAGGACACAAACCATTGGCTTACTATAGTGGCACATTGGATGCGGTGATGCAAGGCCACTTCGCGTGCGAGCAGTCTCTCGCCGCCGCCGCATTCGCCATTGAGAAAAGTGCCACAATAGTAATGGGGTGCCCTGTCACGTTGTTTGTGGGACACTCATTATTTGCAATACTTGAAATATCAAAAAGCACACTGACCACACAGCGAGCAACTGCCTATGAGATAATACTGTCCAGCGCCAATATTCACGTGGTAAGGTGCAGGACAGTAAACCCGGCAACATTCATCACAGAACCATGCACACTAGAGGACATGCAAGAACACAATTGTGCAATATACACAGGGGAAACGGGGGAGGGCACGGTGGTGTTTGAAAATGCCCTGAGCGAGGGAGAGGTGTACTTTGTGGATGGGTCAGCGTCGATTGACATGGACACAGGAGAGAAACAAGTGGGACTAGCAGTAGTGAGGCTAGAAGAAGGTGAGTATGAAGTACTAGTACAGTATCGCCTTCCGTCCCATTTCTCAGCCCAAGCAGCAGAACTTAACGCCATAATAGGAGCATTACATGCAGCTAAAGGATGTGCAGTAACAATATACACAGATTCAGCCTACATGACGACGACAGTACACGAAGGTCTAGCCCGGTGGGGGCGGAGAGGGTTTTGAAGGGCAGATGGGACCCCAGTTCAACATGCTGAACTGCTGAAGGAATTGATTGAGGCCCTAAAAGATCCAACGGTGGTAGCAATAGTGAAGTGCCAAGCACATACGTCCAACACCGACGTTGTATCTTTGGGGAACGTGGCAGCAGACGCTGCTGCCAAGGAGGCTTTGTATTTTGAAAGACATGGAACAGGCGAGTACCTATTGCAGCACAAGACGAATGAAGAGCTTCCAGAAGGATACAATGCCATGCCCATATCACAAATACTATAGCTGCAGGAAGGGGCCAGTTGGATGAAAAGATGGTGTGGGAAAAAAGGGGGTGCAGCCAATTGGCAACAGCCTTATTGTGGCGCCAAAATAACTCAGGAAAAGTAGTAATGCCCATCAAACTGTTAGAGATAGCATTTCAGCAATTACACTTTCCAGCGCATAATACTAAACAACAGATTGCAGCAGAGATACAGGAAGATTGGTTCGTGTTATGTCTCCAGGAACACATATCTAGATTGACAATGGAGTGCACAACGTGCCAAATATATAACTCTGGGATGACCCTACGGACACTCAGGGGGACAATTCCAAAACCAACAGGGCCCTTCAGAGAACTGCACATTGATTATGCAGACATGAGGAGAGGTATAATGGGGCACGCTATATGATAGTGGTTGTATGTCCATTTTCCAGGTGGGTGGAAGCGGGTGCATGTGCGCGACCTGATGCTAAAAGCGCTGCAAAGTTCCTAGTAAGGGAAGTGTTCCTGCGCTGGGGAATTTGCGATGTAATCCGCTCAGACAACGGCACTCATTTTGTGAACGAGCTCTTCAAAGAAGTGACCGCGTTATTGGGAATAAAGCATAAACTGTGCTTGATTTATCATCCTCAAAGTAATGGCATGGTCGAAAAGATGAACAGTCTGTTAAAAGGGAGATTGTCTAAATTGTGTTTTTCGTTGAAGAAAAACTGGATATACTGCTTACCCCTTGCACTGTTTGAGCTGAGGAATCAGCTGAGCAAGGATCACCATCTGTCCCCGCACGAAATTGTGACAGGGAGATGGATGCACACAGCACATTCCCCACTACGCCAACACTCAGATGCACACAGAAGTGCCACCATATTGGGAGATGAATTCACAGAATACCTGAAGAAGCTAACTAGGGGAGCGCGTGCAATCTCAAGACAGCTCTCACCACCATTCACAAGGGAAGAAGGGAACACAACGGTGTCCCTTGCGGAACCTGAATCACAGGTACAATTAATGCCAGGAGAGTTCATTTATGTCCGGAGCTTTGTGCACCGGTGGAATGCCCCAAGGTTCCATGGGCCGTACGAAGTGGTATTTTTTACACCTACAGATGTAATAGTAAAGGGGCTCAAATATTGGATACATTTGACAGATGTGCGAAAGGCATATAATAGTGTACAGGAAGAGGTGGATGGGGAGGCACAGACAACAGCAAACAAAAGTAATGAAAATGATGAGTGAACGTGAACAAAGGAATGGAGGAGTGTAACTGATAGATAAAACTGTTAACGAAAGAATTCTATTACAGGTTATCGATCGAGATAAATGAAAAAAAAATGTGTTTAAGCGAAAATAACGGTGTAAAATATATATATTGTCTGCTCCCTTCTCTGTGCATTCCCCTCTGCCCCCCATCTCCCTTTTATGACCTCCTGGTACATACAGTGCCAACAAAAATGTTTACATGCATGCACTTAGTGCACTTTTATATCTCAAACAGGAACTACCATGGCAACAAACGGGCAGCCTGCAACAAATAGATTGGTTAGATATAGAGAGGTTTTAGCTGAAAGATGTAGATATTCGTATGAGTGTGGGTTGTCTGTATGCATTACATTATTTTTTACAATACTGTTTGGCTTGTTACTTATTGGTTTATAGCGTTGATCTCTATCGAGATGAACGGGGGGGAGGGAATAACGGGATTAATGTTACAAACCAAACCACAATTGTAAATACTAAAGAAGGTGATTTTTTGGTGTGGGACGGATCTGAACTTGTACACGACAAGTACACGACACCGCCCAATGTTTCTACCTCGCCAAATGAAAGACTGCAGGAAAAAATGCGAAACAGCACAACTTCCCCGCCAAAAGCATCTGATTACAATGCCCACAGTTTAAATGATCGCAACCTTTCTGTTATATCATGGCTGTACAACACCCCCACCAGGGTGCCCACCCCCTCAACAGAAAACACACTGCTTGATATTATAAAGAAAGAGAATGAAGAGATGACAGTGAGATACAAAGCATTATACAATGCATGGGGAAAGGGGGGCGGAGGGGACAAAGGGGGGCCTACACTGTTCCTCGCCCATGAAGCTGGGAGATATCTTAGAAATAATAGGAGGAAAAGGGAGGCGGGAAGGAGGAAATACGACGATTATTACGGGTTGGGACTCGACAAGATGGAAGACCCACGACACCCCCACCAGACAAATAAATGGTATGCAGACATGAGTGCAACTGCTAAGCAAACAACAAATGAGAGCTGTTATGTCTGCTCCCTCATTCCTCATGCTTCAGGTACACCCAAAGTATTGCTGCCAAAAGGGGCGTGGGATAGACTCATTTCTATCCCAGAAATAGTTAGATACTTCCATCATAGCTGAATTGCACAGAGTAAGCAAAATACAACCAGCTTATGTCAAGGTCCAGTCTTGAGCACCAGCTATAAGTGTCAAATGCCCTGGTTCACCTCATATGTTAATCAAAGCCTTGTGTATTTGATGCAGCCTCACATACGTAGACACTCCCATAACATGCTGTTTTTCATTATATACATAGAACCTAACTCATGCCAGAATATTTGCCCACAGACGAGGTACACAACAGGACAGGCAACATCCCCCAGAATATTTAGATGGATGCTCATTTAGTAAAGAGGTTCAAACATGATCTTGAATGCACTCTGATTTACTCAGTAGAAATACTGACACATTTTATCAAAGGGTTGGGCATGCTGGAAACATGTAATAAAATATCACTTTGCATTTTCTTTACCAGGGCCTCTAGCTACTGATGCCACCACAGGTACTCACTCACACTGCCGCATTCAATCTAAATTGGCTTGCTTCCCTATGTCCCATACCATAATTTTCTCGCCCTGTGTATTATCTCAGAATGCATTATCTTGCTAGTATGGAAACCCAGATGAGGAGCTAGGTGGCCCAGCATTCAATCTGTATTAGATGTTCTCTCATAATGCCAAAAAACACATTCGACTTATTATCCCAGTTTAATTATTACAAATAATTCTAAACGTTATGTCCTCTGAATAATCAATACCTCTTGATTACAGATGCCCAAAGAGCATTGCATGCCACAAGAAACACTTGTGTTTAAACTATTTAGAGGTTTCTACCAGACTACACATTTTGAATATGGTCTGTTTCACGTAAGGGACATTCTCTAAAAATAAAATGCAAAATGCAAAATGCACAATAATTCTAACTTCAGCACAGGGTAGCTCCTCCTCCAAGTACATGTCCCAGAATATAATCTGCCTGCAAAAGTGAGGACTTCACACAGCACTCTGTGCTCTAGAATAAAGCCACACTGAATTTGGGAGTACACTCCACACATCATGGGGGTAATTCATAGAAATCAGCGCACAAGTGGCACACGTGGCTGGCGCACATTGTGCGCGTGCATCAGTCTGCGCCAGCCGCATGTGCCAAAACCAATTTCAGCGCACAGTGTATTCATGGATTTCAACATCCATAACCAGCCGTGGCGCAGAGTGGCGCAGCGACCCTGCAGCAGCACCAGTTACACCCCCCAACCCCACCCTGTGCTGCATGAACAGGGTACGAATTCTGTACATGGCGCAAAGGCCAGTGGACCAGCATACTGACCCCAACCATGAAAATGCGTTTAAAACTCCCCGTGCACCCCTCTGAATACACGTACCCCATTTGCGCAAGCGAAAACGCATATAAAACTCCCCGTGCATGTATTTGGAGGGAGGTTTCACATGCGATAGGCCTTGTGTGAGCGGGGTATGTGTATTTGGGGGGTGCGTGTGAAGTTTCACACATGATAGGCCCTGTGTGAGCGGGGTGCGTGTATTGGGGGGTGTGCGTGGGAAGTTTCACACGCGATAGGCCCTGTGCCAGCGGGGTACATGTATTGGGGGGTGCGCGTGAAGTATCACACGTGATAGGCCCTGTGTGAGTGGGGTACTTGCAGTGGGGGGGTGCATGGGAAGTTTCACACGCAATAAGCCCTGTGCGAGTAGGGTACGTGTATTTGGGAGGTGCGTAGGAAGTTTCACACGTGATAGGCCCTGTGCGAGCGGGGTACGGGTATTGGGGGGGTGCGCGGGAAGTTCCACACACGATTTGGCATCGTGGGCCCTCACGGGTGTGCTGTTTAACCCTTCCCCATGCCCTGCATGCAGGCCACACCACAGGGGACTACCCTACAACCCTCCCCATGCCCTGCACGCAGCCCACACCACAGGGTACTACCCTACAACCCTCACCATGCCCTGCAGGCAACCCACATGGCACCATGCACTTGTGAGCACACTTGTGTGCCCCGACTCATGTCCCCCTGCACCCCCACCCACCCAGCAGTGACGGGCACCTGCCAGCAGGCCCCGACTCAGGTCTCCCAGCACCCCCACCCTCACGTCCCCACCCCAATACGTCATCACGATACACACTCCTGGCTCTTATGTCCACCCAAATCCCACCCCACGCCACCCAGTCCAAACACCCAACCAAGCATTACATGCACCCCACATTGAAATCCCCATGTCATGATAGATCCCAAATGGCAAGTATGAACATCAATACATGTCCGTCACACACACACAATGGGTTCAATTCACCATGGAATACAACAGGCAAACCATACACTTCTTGGATCTGAAAATTAGCAACAGGGAAGGCAAATTGAGTTGTAATCTATATAAGAAACCAAAAGATCACACAACATTGCTACACTTCACTAGCAACCATCCTCAACACCTGAAAGAAAATTTATCATATGGCCGATTTTTAAGCCTGCGTAGAAACTGTACACAACTGGAGGGTTTCTATAACAAGGCGGCTGATTTAAGTGCCAGATTGAGATACAGAGGATACCCTAACAAACACATGACCACATCCAAGAAATGAGCCAGGTTCACGTGCCGTGAGTCCATCCTGACACCACAGGGGAACCACCAACAAGAGGATGAAGACACTAGACTGACGTGTGTTCTTACACATGGCCCTCACATATACAACATCAAAAAGATTATCCGTAAATATTGGCCTCTGGCAAGACTCAATCTAATGGAAGACATGGAACCTTGATTTGCATTTAAAAGAACACGGAACATTAGGAACATCCTGGTTCACTCCCATTTCACCGCGAAAACAACTCGGGGTGGTCCTTGGAATTTGAGACCCATAATAGGGCATCATCCATGCGGCTCATGTGTAGCCTGTAAATACACCAAGAAGAAGTTAAACTTCACTTTTGGGACAAAATTTGGACATTTCGACACTTTAGCAATTTTAAATCTATGCAAGTAGTATACTGCATTGAATGTCCATGTGGTCTACCATATGTTGGACAAACCATGCGCAGTATTAATACTCGTATCTCGGAGCATAGATCCAGGATACGGTGCAGGAAAGAAACTTCACCTTTGGTCCAGCATTACCTCAACAAGAAACACACACCAGACGACCTTCTATGGTGGGTTCTCGAGAAATTGCCTTCCGGCTCTGGAACACAATAACATCTTTTAAACTTGGAAAGTCGATGGATACATAGGTTGGACACCTGGGAGAATGGTTTAAATTACCAATTTACACCACTCTAGATACCATATCCATACCACTTCCTGCATGTCTCATGAACTATTCATCATGTATTGATGGACACAGGTACACTCCATATTTCTGTGCCATATAGCACCCGGCCTTATGAACAGGCTCCGGTAAACCTACGTGAGCGACTTTAGCACTCTAACTGGGTGCCACTTCTCCATCTATGCATAAGGCTCATTCTAATGTGGACACATACATAAGTGATTGTCACCTTCTTCTTTTTTGGCCCTGCAATCACAGAGCCTGTTCTCCATAGTATGCGGACGGTATCCAGATGTTTAACCAATGCGCATGTACACATTAGGTTCTAGCACCCGAAATTAACAGCAGCTATGTTAATAACCTCTACTTACAGAGAATTCCGGGACCCCATGTACAGTAATTCCCCACGTCATTTCATTTGGGTGTAACATGTAAACCGGCAGAACATTACTTTTTCTACTTTTCTTGATGTGATAGTACAGTCAGCTACGACTGCAGTACTGCGGTGCTTTTCACTTCCCCTTCTCTCTTCTCGTACAAGACAAGACGTTAACACACACCCCCGCTTGGCTAACCAATCAGTTTTAGACCGCGGGACACCACCCAGCATTTCTTTCTTTTGTCTTTACTTCTGCCAGTGATTGGCAGTCTACGCGGTAGGTGGCGCAATCCTACAATGGTTTGGCAGTTCATTTCCGTGACGTAGTAATCTGATACTTCCACGTCACTTGATAGTAGAAGCCTTGGGTTTACGTGCTCGCTAGCAACCGGCCCTAACGAGCCGCGCCTCTTTCAAAGGCGAATTCTTCACGCATGTGTACAGATGACTCAGCGTTCTCAGTGTGCATCCGCCAATGCAATGAACCTTCCGTAGATGTCACGCAGGGTGAGTACAACATAAATCCCCCCTTTTCAACACTATACAAGACATCTTGCCATTTTATTTAGACATCATGCTACACTTTTGTGCAGCGCCTTGATATTACAATGGAGACTAACTCGGTCCACGTTTTCTTTATAATATGACCCTTTGAGGCGTCATACCTGGACCAACGTGGCTACAGGATCCTTTCAGACTTTTTGCCATCCGATATAGGAACAAGCTTTATTCAGTGGACTTCGACCTATTCTAGACATTCCGGGTAGGTGTGTTTACTTTTTGTTTAAATCCATATTGAATTTAGCAGTGTAGCACAGTCCTAAATAGACTTTTTTCCACCTGCGCCAGCTTGTTCAAGGAACTGATTTATTACTCACTTCTTTTATAGGTTTGCAGCATCTATGCCGCACCATTGCCCTAACACCGTCAATGCCGCTGTGATTTAGACACGCTGGTAGTCTTCAGCCACCTTGATGTGAAGATCACCGAGACGGACAAGCACACAGTTCTCAGTCTCACGCTCTCGGAGACTGTTTAACTCAGACCCCACCAGTTGAGGATTAGATAACTTCATCGATTCCCACCTGTGAGGTTGTTTAACACGTTTTGTGTCTTATGCAGAACCGATCGCTTTTTAAACTTCTCAGCAAGCTTGTTTTGTAATGCAACATGTTTTTTCAAGCCTGCTTTAATGCCTCTGCAGAACAACATTTTTAGATTTAAACTTAGCCTTTTTTCTTTGTTTTTCCTGACAATATGGTATCATGAATCAGCCCCGATGAAGGTGGTAACATATAAACACCGAAACGCGACAACAGATAAGGTGGACTGGCTTCCAGATTCCACCATTTTGGACTTTTAGATAATTGGTCCCTCCCTCAGGGATTTAGTGGAGAACCTGGAAGCGCACCACTTTCCAGTTTTACTGCACCACAAGTTACGTCTTGTTGTTCCCCCTACAAGCGTAGGCAAACCCAGTGGGGGTTTCCACATAGAGTCCTGCGAAAAAGAATTCTCAAATAGAAATAGTGACTCTAGGACCTATTTACGTTCAGGATGTATAAACAAAACAGTGGATACCTAAAACCTGATGTTCTGGATCTCCCTTACTGAAATCACCAGACCTTCTTTCACAATTTGACATATAGAGTTGTTTTTACAAAATTGTTTAATTTTTTTCTAACACATTTTTCTTGTAGTTTTTCACAAAAATCTTTTTGCTTCACTATTGTCTTTTTCAACCAACTAGAGGACATTGTCTTCCTCCTTTCCCCCCCCTTCGAGCGCTGTGTCTCTGTACACTTATATCTTAAACTTTTTTCATTCCTTTACTCCTTGCCACTTCCTTTATCACTGCTTCTCCATTTGATGAATTGGTTGAATATGATTGACAAATGATACAATTTTTTTCTTTTTTATACATATTAACAGAACAATGTGATTGGAAAATGATGTGATTTTGTTTTTACACATGTTTTTGTTCTTGTTTGTGTTCAAGAAGTATATATAAACTTTCCATATATTCTCTGGTTCAAATTCAGCATTGAACATGTTGTAAATATGTTTATGTTAAAAATGTTGTGGCTTTTGTGGCATTTCTTTACAGGAACCATGCATTAATATGGTTAAAACTAAGGGTTTGATTTGACACAAGAGAACCCTAGTTTATAAGGTACTCCACCAATTTAGCTAATTGAACAAGGTGTAGAGTACTCTCTTTCAGCTTGCAGCAACATATCCTTGTGTTCTGCAGACAGCCCACACCACAGGGGACTACCCTACAATCCTCACCATGCCCTGCAGGCAGCCCACAATGCACCATACACTTGTGAGCACACTTGTGAGCCCCGACGCATGTCCCCCTGCTCCCCCACCCACCCAGCAGTGATGGGCACCTGCCAGCAGGCCCCGACTCATGTCCCCCTGCACCCCCACCTACCCAGCAGTGACGGGCACCTGCCAGCAGGCCCCGACTCATGTCCCCCTGCACCCCCACCCACCCAGCAGTGATGCGCACCTGCCAGCAGGCCCCGACTAATGTCCCCCTGCACCCCCACCTACCCAGCAGTGACGGGCACCTGCCAGCAGGCCCCGACTCATGTCCCCCTGCACCCCCACCCAGCAGTGACAGGCACCTGCCAGCAGGACCCGACTCATGTCCCCCTCCACCCCCACCCACCCAGCAGTGACGGGCACCTGCCAGCAGGCCCGACTCATGTCCCCCTTCTCCCCCACCCACCCAGCAGTGATGGGCACCTGCCAGCAGGCCCCGACTCATGTCCCCCTGCACCCCCACCTACCCAGCAGTGACGGGCACCTGCCAGCAGGCCCCGACTCATGTCCCCCTGCTCCCCCACCCACCCAGCAGTGACGGGCACCTGCCAGCAGGCCCCGACTCATGTCCCCCTGCACCCCCACCCTCATGTCCACACCTTAACATGTCATCACGATACACACTCCTGGCTTTTATGTCCACCCAAATCCCACATCACGCCACCCCAGTCCAAACACCCAACCAAGCATTACATGCACCCCACATTGAAATCCCCATGTCATGATAGATCCCAAATGGCAAGTATGCACATCAATACATGTCTGTCACACACTCACAATGGGTGCAAGTGAATGGGAAAACCCACATTGTGACATGCATGAAACCAAAGAGAGAATACCACACATTGAAGTATGAAATCAAAATGTATTAAACACAACAGCAAGGGAATGCAAGGAAATCACACAATAATTTAAATCATAAAGAAAATTCTGCTTGTCCAAAATAATATGAAAACAAAATGCGTGAAAGCAGAATTCAAATCAATCCGAATGAACATGGGACCAAAGTGTCTGTCCCTCAAACCAAATCCAAAGGAAAAAAATAAGACAAATCCATTGATCCATGGGAAAAAAAAAATTAAATGAAGTGAAATCCTGTGTCCAACTCCAGGGTCCATGAGCCCAACCATTGAAAGGAAACCTACAAAAAAACCTACCTAATGAACAACTATATACAAAAAGGTAGGGCATTGTCCAAGCGCCCCAAATGAAAGAAAAACAGAAAGGAAACCTCACACTAATTAACTATATACAATGGCGGCAGGCAAGTCCTACGGCTCACTTGTTGATTTCCTGGACCAGTGCATCATCGAACTCCCGTTCCACGTCCTGGAGGCGGGCCTGCTCCATGGCCCCGAGGTTTTGCAGGGATAAAGCCATGTCCACCTCCACTCCCTGCGAATTGCCTCGAGGCACTCAGCCCACCTCAGCGCCCTGCGCATGTAGTTCTCTTCCATGACCATATTGAGCTGGGCCTCTTCCCCCCACCGCCGATCCACATCTATCTGCAGGCCCAACCACTGCCACACGGAAGACACTCCCAATCCAGGGTCCTCCTGTCCTGCGGCCGATGCCTGCCCCTCTGATGTTGATGGCCCAAGCCATTATCACCCCCACCTTGAGCCTGCTGCTGCCGTGCCTGTGCCCTGGCTCTTGATGACTGCACATCCTCCTCCTGCTGGGGTGCAGTTGTTGGGGTGGCCACCCCTGCTGGACCTCAGACTCCCGACTGTGGCAGGGATGTGTCCTCCACCAGCCTGGCCGATGGGTCAGAGGCAGCTCCACAGGTTACCCAGGTGGTACTTGGGCCAGAAGATGGCACGGAGGACAACTGGCGCATAGGGGGTTCAGTTGAGGAGGGGATCGATACAAGGTCCAGCACACAGAGGAATCCATCACTGGTGACATGTCCTAGTAGGTGGACGCGGTCAAAGAGGCATCCGATATAACGTGCAGAGTCTTCACGAAAACTCTGCAGGTCATCTCGCATGTCCCGTTGATGCAACGCCATCCCAGCCAGGACAGGCTCAACCTGGTCCCGGATTGCCATGTGCGCAGGGAGAGGAAGGCCAGTTGTTGTGCGCTCATCCCTGAAAACGGGTCTGGACAAACGCATCTCTGCTGGTGCGGGAGGATGCAGTCACAGGATCGGGGACAGGATTACAGCACAGGCTGCCTCCTGTCCCTGCCCCTGGACTGCACCACTAGCACCAGTGGAAGCCCCTCTCCATACGCCATGTGTGTCCCTTCCACGGCCTCCTCCTCAACCAAACCCCCCACCAACCTGGATGACTCCGTGCCATCTTCCTCCATCAGACCCTGTGGTGTCTCAGCTGCCCCTTCTGCTGCCGAGGAGTCCACCTCTGACTTCCGTCTCTTGGATCTACCCTCAACAGCTGCGCACACGGATGCAGCACCAGACTCCTCACTCCCTGATGAGATGACAACATGGGAGGGGAGCCGGGCCTTGCGTCTCCGGCTGGTGGTGCGATCCCTGCCGCTTTGCTCCACAGCACTGTCTCCGCCCTCTTCATCAGTTGACGCTGCAGACAGGGAGAGATAGAACACAGGCATCAGGGGACTGTACAATGGTCTGATACGCACATGACAGTTGCACATGAGTGGCAGTGTCAAACATCAGACATGGCATCACACTCCCCAACACACATATCATTTCAACTCACACGCATGAGTAAATCACCAGGAATATTGCACCAGGCAGCACCATCCATGCACAAACAACAGCATGAGCAGCCAAAGGTTATACTGACATCACATGCAACGCGGGGAGTGCAGAACACATGCCCACACGCCACCAGACATATATGCATCTGTACAGAGGGCGCTAGAGGGCCAAACAAACTGGCCGCACTCTAAAGAGCTCCCACACGGCCTAAAATTAATCCTGCCTAATCCTTGTCTATCCGTAACTCCTCTGCCTTGACAAGTGCATTTCCACCTGGCCAGAAGTTTCCCCTGCTGCGACGCCGAAAACTGGAGCAAATCGCATGACTTCTGAGGGAAAACTCAGTCTCCCAGTCCTTGGAGCGCAGGAGACAAGTGGGCCCGTCAGAAACCGGGGAGCGCAGCGATAACCCCAGCCCGTGAGCAGAGCGAGAGGGCAGGATCTGCGGACCCTCGCGATACATACTCGAGTTGACACTGCGGTGAGCCCTGGGACCAGAACATGCTCGAAGCGACCGTTCCGGCCCCCACTTGCCCCCCATTGCCCTGCGACACCAAAAACACTGGCGCACCAACGAAAGGCAAGCCGGAGGGAGAAACCAGCAGCCGCAGCCCCGAAGGACATAGCCGGCACCACTACATCCGCTCCAGCAGCCGAAGTGCATTGGGCGAGTTGGAGGCCGGCGCCACCCCTGGAACTTCCTCCCTCGCCCCTGCGACCAGATCCGAGATGCAGAGAGGAAGACCCGAGCCGCGGAACCTTGGTACCCGTGCCGCGGCACTGCAGCCCCGAAGCCATGCATCAAGACAACTCCTGCAGTGTCTGGAAGACCCGGAAACTGCAGGTGGATATCACCCGCTGACTACTCAGGTACGGGGCGCGCGTGGGGGGGCAGTCAGCTCCAGCCTAAGTTTCTACCATCCTGAGCTACGTCCCCGTGAACTCAGAGCATCACAACCCGGACGAATTGCGATCACGCTGGGATCCCCACCCCTGAGCCATCCAGCTTGAAAGTCACTCATAGACTTCACCACCCCTCTGGCCATAACAGCGCCTTTGACTTTGTGAGACCAGCGCCTTTGACTTTGTGAGACCAGCGCCTGGTGGTAGACCCAGCCACAAACGGGTCTCTCACAACGGCCCCTCCCCCAAGGTGCCTAATCCAAAAGACCCCCACACAGACCTGGCGTGCTGGGGAGCCCACCCAACCAACTCCCAGAATCCATACATCACTCTCAGGCCCACCAATTATTGCTACTCCCTTCATGGTCCCCCAACTGACTCCAAACCCTCTCAGAAGGGCAACAGACCATGATCTCCTTCCATGGCAATTCAGCCATAACACCTGCATACTCGAACCTCTCCATCCAGCTATAGTGGAGAAGCATCTTACACCGCAAACCAGCAGGGCCGAAAAGAGCAAGCTACAGGTGGCTTCCGCTTTAGAGGTGGCAGAGCTATCAGGTCGACAAACACTGCCACAGCAAACTCACATACATTCAGTGGGAGCCACCCCAAAATAAAGTGAAACTACACACGCAAAGTTGGCAGATGCATCAAGCAAAGTGCTATCCATCACACTCTCCGGAGCATAAACCACGCTCCCCCCGAGGGGTGACAATCTCTACGCCACCGCCACAGACCAGAATTGAAATCATCTCCACACCACAGCAAGCTCAGTGGGGAAGACAGATAGATCACAAAGGAAACCGCCCCTAAAACCCCACGACTACAAGAGGAACCAGACACCCCCACGGCCAGTGAACTCCAAATGGAAGAAACATCTGCATCTGCCGATATAAAGACTCTTCTCTTGGATCTGAAGGCTGGCATAGGAAGTCTGAACAGTAAAATGGACGGCCTCGCCTCAAAGGTGGATCTCCTCCAGCATCGATTAGCCTGGAGACGAGACTCACCCTGCTAGAATCCCAAATGAAAACTACTACCGCCAGGTGTGAAGATTTAGAGGGCCGTTCCCGTAGTAACAACATCAGAATCGTCAGAGTGGGAGAGGGCCATCTCGGAGGACTTTGTTGAGGCACTGTGCACAACTCTCTTTGGCCGCGAGGTGCTTTCCTCCCTCTTTGTTGTAGAAAGAGTGCACAGGATCCCCTCCACTAATCCCATCCCTGGAGGGCCCCCCAGGCCAATAATCGCCAAATTGCTAAACTACAAGGACCGTGACTCCATCCTCCGCTTGGCCCGAGAGAAAGGGGAAATACACCATGATGAGAACAGAATCCACTTCTTTCCTGACATCTCGCTGGCAGTGCAGTCCCAGAGACGATCCTTCTCATCCACCCGACAGAGGCTCAAAGATAACCAGATCACATATTCAATGCTGTTCCCGGCACGCCTCAGAATCCAGCACGGGGGAAAAGTCCACTTTTTCCAGTCTCCAGAAGAAGCTAACGAATTCCTGGACCGGGCAGGTTTCTCCACACCTAACCCCACCCAGGCGCGCAACACAAAGAGACAGAAGCAGAAACCCTCCATAAACCAAATCGAAGTCAAAGGCACCAACACCAAACAGGAAAAATGTATCTCATGTTCCGGAGAAGATCGCTGAAGACAGGCACCCCAAGGCCGTGCACCATGGGAAGCTACTAGGGCCCCTTGCTTAGCAAGGTCAACAGGAGGCCCCAAACGCCCCTTGCACAGCATTTGTTTGTTTGACAGTTTATTGTTACTGGGAGGGATTGCAACCAACGACCTGAAGACTCCAGGTGTTGTCTCATGCAACAGTTCAGTTACGGGCCAGTTGGGGGTTGCCCGTGGAAATGGTTCACCAAGGGTAATGGGTAAGGACTGCGCCGCCCACCTGATGTCTCCCGCTGACCCTCCGTCCCTCCTCTCGCCACCAGCAATACTGCACCGTCCAGCAAATGACTACACGAACAACGACCAATTTGTCGTATCAAAGTTAGTCTCAACAACACAGACCGTCAATGGCCAAATAAAAACCAACATATACCCTAATCCGCTCCATTCAAAGTTGCAACCTGGAACATAAGGGGGGGTAATATCCCGTCCAAAACACAGAAAATCCTACAGTACTTGAGAAGACATGAGGTCTCTACTCTAGAGGAGTCGCAATCTTAATTCATAGAAGGATCAACTTCTGACTAACCTACACAGCAAAAGACTCTGAGGGCAGGGCTATCTTGGTGAGTGGCATCATAGCAAGAAGATAACCTTCGTCATCTCCTACGCACCTAATGTGGACGGACCCAACAATTTTGGATGGGTACTATCTCACCTCTCCACTCAACAAATTGGTCACGCAAGAGCAGATCATTGAGGCTATCAAGACTCTTCCGAACTCCAAGGACCCCGGCCCAGACAACCTAACAGGAGAATTTTTTAAAGCATTTTCGAATACCCTAGCCCCTCTCCTGGCAGCAGTTTACTAGGAAGCTGTGGAAAAGGGTGCCCTTCCCCAGACCACCTGCGAATCCAGCGTCGTCCTCTTGCACAAACAAGACAAACATCCAGAAGAATGCGCATCCTACCGCCCCATTTCCCTACTCAACCTCGACAATAAAATACTAGCAAAGGTGCTCACAAACAGGCTGATGCCACTGATGCCTGCCCTGGTTCTCACAGACCAGGCAGGGTTCATACCTGTCTGCAACACGATCTTTGGAATCAGAAGGATGTTCGGCATCATGGAAGCATTAGATCCATCCCAGCAAGCAATCGCAGTCCTACTCGATGCCGAGGAGCATTTGACTCGGTAGAGTGGCCATTCCTGTTTGCAGTACTAACCAGGATGGGTCTGGGAGCACGCTTTATTAAACTGGTATCCCTTTTATACACCAAACCACAAGCCAATATCATAGTGGGATCAGCAAAATCAGCTACCATCGACATACAACACAGCACAAGGCAAGGCTGCCCCCTATCAGCACTATTATTTGGCTTGGTAATGGAACCACTTGCCTCCAACCTATGCGAGCAGCGACAACACAAGGGACTAGTCAAAGGTCCACATAAGCTTATCATCTTCCTGTACGCGGACGACATTGTGCTGTTCATACGCGACCCCGCAGACAATCTGAACCCGGTCATGAGGGAGGTGATCAAATTCGGAGCAGCCTCTGGCCTGAAAATCAACCAGTCAAAATCCATAGTGTTCCCACTGACACTAGCGACTAAACCATTTGCGGATGATTTCCAACTTACCTCGGAATACAAATGTCACAAAGTCATCAGGAAGTGTTCCACGATAACTATGAAGAAGTTGCCAAATCATTGCAGGAGAAAGTGGCTTGTTGGAAGACCCTACCACTCACTCTCTTGGGAAGAGCCTCCCTAGTCAAGATGGTGATCTTACCGAAGCTCCTATACTTATTTACCAACATTCCCATATTACTACCACAATCCTTCCTGAAGAGATTGAAAAGTATGGTCCTCGATCTGCTATGGGCGGGCAAACCGGCCAGAGTGGCACACTCAATACTAACTCTCCCAGTAACAAACCGAGGTCTAGCCTTTTCAGACCTGAAGAAATACTTTTGGGTGGCACAATTCCTCAGCTTCTGGTACTCTACACATTCAGTCAGACCACACGTGCAGGTGGAACGAGCCCTAGCAACGCCCAACCTACTGAAGGCTGAAGGCTGTCATCTTTGACCAGATCCCCGTCCCACACAACACCATGAATGCAGTCTTATCGACGTACAAAATCTGGAAAAAACTCGCTCAAAAATATGGGGTGCAAACCAGGTACTCAACCCTCCTCCCGCCAAGTTCATACCAGGGATCCCGCTGACGTCAGAAAGAGTTTTCCATCAATGGTTGGAAAAGCTCCATATAAACACCCTAGGGGACCTCTTCACCGAGGACGGCTTCCTAACTCCAGAGCAGGCGAAGGTGAGAGGCGGCACCACAGCGCTTGACACTCATTTATTTCAGAACCCGCTACACATTGCAAGCACTCCTGCCCACCTTTCCACTTCAACCTCTGACCTTGCAACTTCTACACAACGTAATACAAGCGCAGGGAGAGGGAAGGCTGGTCTCGCAATTGTATAGAGCCATCATCGCCGACACAGCCCCCGATAACTCCCAAGCGAAAACCAGATGCGAAAAGTCCCTACGTTTATCCATCTCAGAAGAAGACTGGTCTTTCATCTTGAAACAAACGCAAAAAATCGCTCTCAACACACGCCTCAAACTAATCCACTTTAACTTCCTTCATGAAACCTGTTATACACTAGCCAAAGCGAACAAACACCACCCTGAATCGCCCTCAAAATGTGAGCGATGTGGGGCAACGTCAGCCGATTTTGTCCACCTCACGTGGGACTGTCCCAAACTAACTCCGTTCTGGAACCAGGTCCTAGAGATAACTCGGGCAATCATCGGAGAAACTGTTCAACCCACCCACACAGCTGCTCTACTGGGAATGACAAGAATGTTATCAGCACCAATAAGGAAACTGGCAGGTCTACTGTTAACACTCGCCCGTAGGAGAGTCACCATGGCCTGGAGCCGAGGCCCTCTCCCCACAGCCTCCGCCTGGCGTAGAGACATCCTTGTTGAAATGGACTTCATCAAACTATTACCTCTCCACGCCCGGCCACCAGACATTTGGGGCCCGCTGGTACTGTTCATGATGAAGGAAGCCGAGGAGGCCCCGGCCTCCCCAGATAGCACTCAATAAACAAGGACCATGCTTGCGTAAATAATTTTGGCCCGGCATCCCACATCACTCTGAGACGTAGAACTGACTTAGTGCAGAATACATCAGCGAAGATACTGAACTCTATGGTGGAGAGAGGGGGTGGGTGGGTAGGGGGGGAATTGGGAATGGCTCATAGTTAATTCCACCCTAATGTGGGTGAGAAGTTGTATTGTGTTATGAAAAACCAAAAATAAAGTTCTTAAAAAAAATACATGCATCTGTACATCTCCATCACCTGTCGCAGTGATAACATTGCATTCAGTGTCACATCTGCCAATCAGCCTCCTACATCTCAGTGTCACATCATCCATGGTATATCACAGTTGCACACTTGTCAAATACACACACATGCACATGTACATAGTGCAGATACATGCAGGTGGAACCAGCATCCATGTGTGACACCACAACCATGCCACAGTACATACACAGAATTTAAAAATGTGTGCACCCACACATGCATTCGGGCAGCATGGTTTCCAACACATACACCATCGATGTGTCTCACACATGACAGGACTCACATGCGGCAGGCTCATGTCCCTGTACATTCACATCCATGCATGGCCCTACAAAGACAAATGTGCAACCTCCACACTCCTGCCACACCTCAACATGCACAGAGTCCAAACAGTACGCATGTACACTTACCGCTCAACTCTGGACGGGTCTGCCTCTCAAGGACCGGGTGGTGGAGTGCTGGGCATATACGTTCCAGGACCCTCATCTGGTTGTTGGTTAGGCGGAACCGGTACCCCTCAGCATCCGCTGCCTTCAAGAGGCGCCAGGCCTTGTTGAGGGTCCTGGACCTGAAGTCCTCCCAGCGCTTCCGGACATGTCGAATGTCACGGACTGCCACCTGCTCCACGTTGATGGCAGCCACAATATCCATCCAGATCCTCTTCAGTCCTTCATTGTCGGCACGCAAACTTCCAAAGAGGGCATCATACTGCCCCAGGACTCGCTCCACCAGGATACCAACTTCATTAGCGCTGAACCTGGTAGCCCTCTGCCTCTCTGGCTGGGGGGTGCCAGTGGTGCCAGATGGTGTTGTGTCCGACATGGCAAGAGGCAGGTGTGGGTGGGCGACTGGGTCCTGGGGCTGGGCTGTGAAGCGATGGAATACCAGTCGGGAGTCTTCTGTTCCAGCAGGGGTGGTCACAGCAACTGGACCCCTGCAGATGGCTGACGAGCAGGCACCAAATAGCAGGGCACGTGGCCAGCAGGCAGGCAGGCAGCAGCAGATGGCAGGTGGGAGCGTGCTCGGGGCTCTGGGGGGCAGTAAAATGGCCTTCTGGGCAGGAGCATGGTCTTCTGTGTGTTATTGCGTGGCCAGCTTGAAACGGAGTGATTTGGCATGTGAAAAAAACTGCACGTCAGCGTGTAATTCGAGGAAAGGCCCTTAGCGCGTAAGCGCATCTGTGACATTACACGCACGGGCGTTCCCCTCCTGACGGGTGTGTAGTGAATCAGCACATGAAAATAATACACGTCCGCATGTGAATGCATGTGATCCGAGGAAAGGGCCTAAGAGCGTAAGAGAACTGACATGCGCGGGCATGTCCCTCAGCATGGGTTAAAGGTGAGCGGGTCCCGGCAGTTCGCTGTATGTGCCTTTCATGGAGACCAACGTGTGTGTTCCTACTTCGTGTTGTTTAGCGTGCCATCTCAACTACCCAGCGGATCAAGGACGTATCTCTTCTTTTGGGGGGGGTATTGGCTACGCGTGTTTTTCATTATCACGCTAGTCTGACGGTGAGTCGTGCATGCTATTTTTCCCACTGCGGGTGCCCCTGTGTATCGCGTACCCATTTTCGAGGTCATAGTAGCCTGCGTGTCCCACGCATATGATATGATATGATATGGCATTTGTAACATGCCTATACACAAGTGTTTCAAGGCGCGATGAGGCAGGTGGGGGCAAGGGGAGACAGACAACGATCCTACTAGGCCAGGTGTCATTCAAATCATGCAGGTGCAAGGGAAGAGGGGAAGGGAAAAGTGCAAGGGGAAAGGGAGAGGGGAAAGTGCAGTACAGGGTTAGTAGAATACAAGATAAACAATAGGGCCAGCTGGTGGCAAGTGCAAGGTAAGTGCCGGTAGGAGGGGATGTAGGATACAGAGACAGTCCCGTAGTGCAGGGAGGCAGTGCAGGAAGAGTGGCTGGGTCCAGGACCGAGATCGGTGAGTGGCCCAGTTGCAGATTCAGTGCAGGTTCAGTGATTTTAGCAGGGGAGAGAGGGAGAGAAAGCGGAGGCAAAGAGGAAGGTTTTGAGGTGCTTCCGGAACCGGAGATGGTTCTCCTCAAGTTTCAGGGAGGCAGGAAGGCTGTTCCAGAGGGAGGCCCTGCTGTGGAGAGAGATCTACCCCCAATTCGTTGCTTGGAGAAGCAGCTGACCCTGAGGGAGTTGGAGGTGGATGAGCGAAGAGCTTGAGAAGGAAGATATATAGGAAGAGAGAGTTAAAGGTATTTTGGCCCAAGGCCCCAGAAGGCCTTGTAGACAATGCAAAGGGTTTTGAACCTTATCCTCGCAGCCACTGGGAGCCAGTGTAGTGATTTCAGTCCCGGAGAGGGACAGTCCCTGGGCTTGAAGCCAAGGACAAGTCTCGCAGTCCTGTTCTGGATGAGTTACAAAGGGCGGAGAGTAGCGGCAGGAAGATTTAGATAGAGGCTGTTACAGTAGTCCAGCTTTGAGAGAACCAGGGCTCTGGAGACAGTGAGCTTCTGGGGGAAGGAAAGGAAAGGAAGGATACCTCTGAGGAGGTGTAGCTTGTAGTGTGACTTCTTGGAGATGTCAGATATGTGAGGAGAGAAAGAGAGTGTGGAGTCGAAGATGCCCTGAGGTTTTTTGCCTTGCAGGTAGGAGCAGGTAGAGGGCCAAGGGAGGCCGGCCAGAGAGCTGCAGGGAAGGAGGGAGTGGGTGTGCCGATGGGTAGAATCTCAGTCTTACTGGCATTAAGGCAGAGGTCGTTGGCAGCACACCATTCATGGATAGCAGAAAGACAGTCAGAGATGAGGGAAGGGGAAGAGAAGGCCGAGGGTGCCTGAAAATGAGCTGGGTATCATCCTTGTAGCACTGAAAGTTGGGACAGATAGCGGCGATGCGGTGGGCAAGAAGTGCCAGATACTGGTTGAACAGCCAGGGGGAGAGGTTAGATCCCTGGGGGACACCAGAGGTAGAGAAAAAGATGTCAGAGAGGAAGGACCCCAGTTGGACCTGGGAGGGTCGATTGGAGAGGAAGGAGGTCAGCCACGCCAGAGCCTGACCAGTGATACCCAAGTTATCACGGAGCCAGTTGAGCAGGATGGTGTGGTTGACAGTGTCAAAGGCAGAAGAGAGATCAAGCAAAATGAGAACACAAGGGGTGTAAGAGTCAAGGTTTGAGAGCAGGTCCTCACGATGTTCAGGAGAGCAGTTTCCGTGCTTCTGGCAGCTCTGAAGCCAGACTGATGGTCATGAAGACTACCAACAGATTCAGCATGGAGATTAAGCTGGGAGATGGCCAGTTTCTCCAGGAGCTTGCCCAGGAAGGGAGTGATAGAGATTGGGTGATAGTTAGCTGGGCATGAGGGGTCGGAAGAGGGTTTCTTAAGAAGGGGGTGCACAAGGGAGTGCTTGAGGGGGGAAGGGAAGACTCCAGAGGCAAAGGAGTGGTTGCAGAAGTCAGCCAGGGCAGGAGCCAAGGAGTCAATGTGGTCCTTGATAGTTTTGGAGGAACAGGGGTGGACCTGTTTAGACGAGACTTTCATAGATCGGACTTGTCTCGAAACCTCGTCAGCAGAAAAAAGGGGAAAGGAAGAGAAGAAGGGAAGAGGAGTGGCTGCAGAAAGGCCAGAGGAAGAGCAGGGAATAGAGGGGGGGAGGTGATAGGAGGAGAGTGAGGACATGATGTCCTGAGTTTTTGAAATGAAATGAGAGGCAGGTGCCGTGCACAGGGCCTGGGAGGAGACAGGCGAGGTAGAGACTGCAGCAGGGTTGGCCAGCTCCTTGCAGATTTTAAAGAGTTTGGCGAATTGTTAGATGCTGCAGAGATGCGGGCTTGGATAAGGGCTCTCTTCTTGGTGAGAACGGAGAGCCGGTATTGCCTTTGGAGCAGGCGGCAGGCCAGTTTGCCAGAGGATGAACATGAAGCATGCCATTTCCTCTCTGCCATCCTGCACGTACTTGTTTTTTCATGTCCCTGGGTGCCACCGCGTACTGCGGGAGGTTAATTCCACACATGTGGGTTACGGGGGTTGCATGCACGGTTTTACAGCAGTTTTGGGGTGCCTGAGCGTTGCGTGACCCATCACTTCATCACCGGGGTCACATACAGCCTTGCAGGTGCAGGGGTGCTGTTAACATCTTGTATCCCACACCCATCACCCCAATTGCCCAGGACAATTTTCGTGTACACCTCCCATTGGCACTACTCCATCTGTGCCATGGCTGGGAGGCTATGTTAGGTGAGGGCGCCTCAGCTGGGTGTACTCCACGTGGCGGGCGTGATCAGGGATTTGGCCGGGGTGACCAGGGATTAGGGGGAGTGTCCAGGGTGGCTGCAGAGGGGGAAGAGGCAGGGGTGTGCCAGCTCGGCACGATGTTGTGGCACATGTTGGTGCAGTCATGCCACCACCCCCTGCGGCTCCAGGAGATGCAGTTCTTGCATCTGGCACTGGCACCCATGTGACCCGGTGTTAGGAAAGATTTCGTAATTGTAGGTAATTTTCCTTCCATGTGGCAACCCCTAAACTTTTTGCTGTTGTTTTTCACCTTGTTCTTGACTTTGCCAGAGAAGTGCAGCCTTCTGCCGCACTCCTCTGGGCTTTCGCTCCTTTCTTACGGGGAAACTGACATGCCCTTAAGACAGTCAGTACCGGGGAACGCTGTTTCCCGTAGTTTCTTTTATCATGTTGCGGCTTTCGTGCAACGTGACACGAGAGGGCACTGTAAGCTAAGTTACAGCTCTTTTGGGTCTCTAGCCTTCTACAGGCCCTAGATACTCGTTTAGGATTGTATCTGATCGGTGCAAGTGATTCAGGGACAGGAATGGTGGCAGCGATCGTTTCTTGTGTTTTGAGCTCCTTTTGGCGTTCTAAGCGCGTTTCTCACGCTTAACCCAAAATGGTGGCCTGGCTCCCAAAATGGCCAGACCACGAGGCTCCTTTGTCCTGTCCGCTGACCGTCTTGCTCCCTTCACCTTCCCCAGGTCGAGCCGACCCAGGGCCTTCCTTATTTGGGCATGTACTTTCCAGCGAAACACGGATGCTTTCGCGGGCTTCTACATGTCTTGTGTGTGCCTCCAGGATGTGGGCTGGGATGTCTGGTCCCAATACACATCCTGGGTGCCAGAGGGTCTAGGGTAGTGTGAATGCCTGGGACCACCGTGGTCCGTGATTGGTCCACGAATGGTGTGAGTGTTGATGAGCGGATCTCCCATTGGGTCCCCTCCGTTTTGGCGCGAAGGGAACCGTGGATAAGAGGGGGCTGGAAACACCACTACCATGTCGATCTCCTGAGTTCTCACGAACGAAGGAATACAGGAACCAAGTATCCTGCAACCAAGAGGCTGGACCGAGGAATCGCTGGTGACCCGCTGAAGGACTTCTCCTCTGCACTGCTGTCGCCTTGTGAAACCCTTTTCACCTTTGATCGAACCAGAAGGCCTGTACTGGTACTTCGACCCTTGGAATAGCGGGAACAGCTATTCTCGGCATCTTCACCATCTCCTGCCAGTAAGCCTTCGGAAGCGTCTCTGGGCCATCCAGCTGACTGACCAGCTTACACGGGAGTCTTGCTCTGTAACCGCCGCCAGGTTGTGTAGTATTTCGAGTCCTTGTCACTCTCACACGCTTCGTACACTTGGCGTTCCCAGGTCTGAAGTGAGTAGTGTACATTTGGCTCAGATACACACGGCCGCTCCGTTGCCCTGCTGTGGTAACAAACTGTGCGGGTTTCTTCAATTGGGACGTCTTTTTACTCAACACGACAACAAGGCGTTCCCTGCTCTTCTGAACCTGCCAGCTACTGAAACGGACGCGGAGAAGCCTGGGTCTGCTTTCATCGGGGACCGGTGAGTAGCATAGCTAGGATCTGGTCGCCCTCCTGCAGGAGCCCATTGCTTTTCCCCACTGTGTCAAACAGCACCCTTTTCCGTACTCGCGCTCTGCTTCTGCCCACTGTGGAGGCTGAGCTTGAGTCGCGGAACTTGTTCTTCTTCTTTTGTGCACTAAACTGAACTGCCTGATTTCCCTCAAAGAGCTTCTCCTTTTGCCCGTTGGCACCAGCGCGTGCAGGTACTTTTGAGCACAAGGCTCCACTCTTCGCAGGGCTCGGACTTCCATCTAGTTAGGTGCCTCTGAAGGTGAACTGGGTCTAAGCATTATTTCGCACTGCCTGTTTTCCCTCCCTTTTAGGTGGACTACACATTTCGTGCATATACCGCTTGAGACTTGTTGTATTTGTATATATATTGTGTTGATATGGTATGTGTTGGTTTACTATCGTTATATTGTGATTTTCTCGCTACGGTCATTGTTTTAAAGGCCTTGAAATAAATGTGTATATATTTTTAATATAACAACTGTTTGGAGTAGTTTGTAAGTGTTCTTGCTTTGTGTGCTCATTGCAGGCTTTCAGTCACCCTCACCCCTCTTGAGACCTAGTCTTGACCGCCGCAATCGCTACCTTGATTGGTCTGGCTCGTCCAGAGGTTACCCTGTTCCAAGTAATTAGGCTGGCCTTCTGAACTTCTGCGCCACCAGGACAGAGTTCAGAAATCCGTCTTAACACCCGGCAGTCCATTTTATCGACTGCCACGGTCCAAGGGTAGTGGTAGCTGCAGGTGCAGCTGTGGACACCACCACCCAGGCTCAGGGTCTGCCAGCGCAGGCTGCGTTGGCACTTGAAGAGTCCATGGAAGATTTCCAGGAGATCAGGAGGCACACCGTAGGTGCACGCTTTGCTGCCCTGACCGAGGCACATGTTCCTGGGGCAGTAATGTCATCTGCTGCCCGACAAGCCGGGTGTTGGCAAGTGCAGGTGCAGATGCAGCCGACACCACCCGTTTGCGAGTCTACCAACCAGAAAAGTCCCGGTCAATGACCCTGGCACAGTAGATGTTGCTGCGCAGGGTCCATTCCAAGGCACCCAGCAGCCACTGACGCAAGTCAGGGCTTCAGTCCATGTTCCACCTGCCACTCCCTCGGCTCATTCCACCAGCGCCACTGCCCATACTGATCAGAGCGGCATTTGCCAGCCAGAGTCCGGACCAGCGTCCAAGAGAAGGAAGGTTGCACCTGCAGTAGAGGCTGGGACCCCAGACACAGCTACGGCCTCCGGCATGTCGAGGAAGAAGCCTTTCTGCAAGAAGGAACGGGACCTCTTCGTGGACTACGTTGGGGAACACAACTGTGACATGCTAGTGGGGCCGAATTGTCAAACTACAGCTGCCCATCGTAATACCCACTGGAAGCAAGTTGCAGATCATGTGAGTGCATTCGGCCATGAGGTGCGCACAGCGCAAGAGTGCAAAAAGCATTGGAATGACCTCAAACGCAGCACTAAGGCGAAGCGTACCTCTAATTAGAACATGACTCTGGTGACTGGCGGTGGTCCACCACCTGAGGTGGAAGACCTCACTCCGCACGAGGCACTCGTTGCTGAGTTCATACCAACAGGATGGTCGAAGGAGTGGGAGAGATGCCTGGAAGACCTCACTCCGCACAAGGCACTCGTTGCTGAGTTCATACCAACAGGACGGTCGAAGGAGTGGGAGAGATGCCGGACTTTGATGCCCCGTCCAGTGAGTGTTGTTGCCTGCTGTTCGACGACATGTGTGTTTTGCTTGTGTGATGTGATGTGCTTGACTGCCACTGCATGTCATGTGTACATGGTTCTCATCTCCAAGTCATTCAATGCTTCACTGATGTGTGCCTGCTGTGCAGGATAGTGGACATGTAGAGCAGACGGGGACAGTCCTCACCACCACACTTGCACCCTACTCACATGCTAGTCACCAGCTGCCCCTACAGTCCATCTTCCAGCTCAATGGCCCTTCTGCATGTAGCCTGGCGTGTGTTTCCTCTCAGCACTGGGACTATGTCATTGCATGACTGACGTGCATGTGTCCTCTGCATGCATGTGGGTACTCCACGTAGGCATGCTCCCTTGCCCCTCCACCAACCATGCACCCCAATTTCAACATTGTCTCACTTGGACTGTGCAGATGTCAGATGCTCCGCAGGGACATGAGTTCCCATTCATGCTCCATGTGTATTCCATGCATGCCCCTATGTTTCCTTGACTGGATGATCATTGTAGTACGTGTCCAGGATGACCTACATTTCTTTGCTTTTGATCATCCATTCCATGCCCACTCTGGCTCAACCCTGCATCGCACACATGTTTAGGGTGTCATAGTCTGTGCAGGTCACAGGCCTCCCCCCGTTTCAGGCCCACTGACTGTTCAACTGGAGTAGCGGCTTGTGCACACATGGCTGTACTACTGAGGGGTCATCATGTGTCCTGCTTTCTGTCCCATCATCATCTGCTGTGTTGTCAGTTGACTCAGATGATGCAATTGATGCTAGCCACCACTGTCTGCCAATACACAGGTCTCTGGTCGCCCTTTCGCTGCCATGCAATGCATCCCTAAATTTTCACTTAGGGGGTGGTGGTTTGCTTGTAGCCATGCAACACATTGCATGAACATTGCATGTGATGCCTGGACTTGCCCTTGCACTGCCTTCAAGTTAATTGATACACATCATGATGTACTTGTTCATGTAGATCGTGGATAACGTACACATGTTCTGCACTGCATCGACCCACTTCAGAGCCGTGTTACACCGTTCTACATGCCTAGTCCCTGATGCTATGTCAAAGTGACCTGGCAGGCATGCCAGGTTCACATTTGTGTGTGACATGTCTGCTTCATGTGTTGGCTGTCTGTGTGACGTCTATGTGTGTGTGTCATGTGCTTCTGACATGTGTACTAATGTAAATGTTTCTCCACTTTCCAGATGATGATGCAATGGAGCCAGAGGATGGTGTTGTCATGCCAGACACAGGTTTACTATCACACCAGCAACCCGACACAAGTGGGGGTCGTGGGGTGGTAGACCCCGAGCACCCACTTGTGTTACAGACCATCTTGTCTGTGGCTGGCAATGAGTCAGCCCGGATGATCACTCTGACGACAATGTCGAGTTGGATGTGATCAGGTCCATTCATCTGGGGTGAGTTATTCTGATGTAGATGCTCTTCTGTCCATGACACCTGCACTGAGGGGCCAGAAGGTGGTGGGACCTCCACCTGTGGTGGATCGGGATGCAGGGTCACGTCGACGGGGGAATGTAGTCCTGCAGCCGTCGGCGGTGCCATCCCAACAAGGACATCAGCGCCATGGACCCGGCAGGTGTCAAGCCCAGCAACGCGGTGGTCGCGCGCCACTGGGGTATACTGAGTGGGAGCAAGCCATGGCTGCCAATTCACAACACCAGGGGGCAGCAATTGATAACATCACTGAGAGCATGGAGCGTGTGGCCCAATCCGTGCTACCCCCTGCTAGGCAGGTGGAACTCCAGCTGCGGGCAGCACGGTCCATGGCCCGTTCGCTCAGGATGGGCATGGCAGCCTCAGACAGGGCACGCCGGGCTGAAATGGTGTCTTTGCGTCAAGCAATTGCTGCTCACGCACAGGCACAGGCTTGAGTATGATTCCCTCAGATCCACTTTGGGAGTGCTCTTGTTGTCCTAGAGGGAGCGGTCAGAGGAGAGGTTTGCGCAGCTTGAGCGTACCATCTCGGCTGAGCTATGTGCTTGCCGGGAGGTGCATCAGTTGTCCAGCCAGGCCACGCAGGAAGAACTCTGTGTTACACAGGCTTCCTTGCAAGAGGAAGCACGGGTATCACGAGATGCTCTGCATGCTGACCTACGTGTCATTGCTGCACAGAACCAGGCTCAACCATCCGGCAGACTTGCTGCTGACAAGGGGCAAACTGCGCCTGGGTGTGGTCAGGCGCCTGTACCACGTCTACCTTTTCAGGTAGAGGCTGACTCAGACGACAAGATATCTCCCACACAGTTCAGGCTGTGCAGGCGTTGAGCCCATGGAGGTTTTTTTTTTTTGTCTCAACATCATCTCATGTGGGTGTTGAGGTGCACACTGTACCGCCCCCCTCCTGGGTGCCTCCCTCCCCCCAGGTCGTATGTGGCCATTTTTGTTTTTTGCTTTTAGTAGTTAGTTAACATTGTTTTTGATAGTTAGTTTAATTAGGTAATGTAGGTTTTTTATTGTTAGTTTAATTAGTTAATATAGTTTAAAATTGCTTGTCTATTGTGCATTCATGTGACGGTGTGGTGCTTTGTGGCTTTTGAAAGCATCCACTGTCTGTTCCAGCTGGGCCCTTCAAGCTTGTCTCGTGTGTTTGCATCTTGGGGTCCTGACTCACATAGGCCACTCCTGCTTCCCTTATCCATGGGCTCGCAAGGATGGTTTGGTGTTACAAGCATTTACACAAGGGGTTTAGACTGTCATATCTGTGGCCTGTCTGCTGCTGTACTACTTGTGTTTATACCTCTAGTGGGGATTGTGGGGGTTTTATCCACAGCTTGTCTGTATTACATTTGGTTGGGTTCATGATTGATGTGTCCATTAATTGATGTACAATGTGTTGTAGGTTTATTTTCTTTCCTGTACATGTGCTTGATGCACTTCATGCTGTAGACAGTGGCCGGCACACTTTGTCTGTCAAAGACACACTGATGGTGGGAGGGATTCTGATGTAGGTCTCTGACATGGCCCAGTCACAACCTGCATGAAGAGACACACCCAGGGAACTTTCCAGCATTAATTATATGTTTTGTGCCCTTTCTGCAGGAGAATGAGCCTCCAGTCCACCTTTGCCAGCAGACATGGGGCATAGTACGACAGAAAGCTGGCCCCGTTCGGTCGGGCAGACATGAGCATGTGTGCTCAAGCAGTGCCACGGGGCTTGTGCTCAGACGTCCAACAGAAGCAGACGTGTTTCCACGAGCTCCAGGCAAGGTGAGCGCACAAGGGGGCCACACCGCAGCCAACCTTCCACCAGGCCACTTGCACACGCATGCTAAATAGTGCCTCTGGTGGGGAGCTTGGACAGATATTGTTGTTGAGGCGCACAGTACAGCTAAGATGCGTTGCGGGACAAATGGCAAGTTGCTTTCCAAGTTGTCAGGGGCACACGCAGGGGCTATCGCACATATGCTCCGGTCCCCCCTGCTCCATAGAAGCAGAGTTATTAGCACAGTAGCCTTTCTAGCCAGAAACTGATGCAGCACACAGGAACACCCAGCGAGGCACAGACTTGTGTGCAGTGCATATCATTTGCATGTGCAAATTGACACGTGCACTACCTAATGAAATCTGCGGATGCCAGAATACAACTTGTACTGAAGTCCCACCTCGCTAAACGCGTCTTGCTGCTCACCCAGGGCTCATTGTATGATGTGTGATTCTTGCTCCATTGGTCTTCCATTTCACGCGCGCTCACGTGCGACTGCCTTACTGCATTGACAGTGTATGAACCATCACAGGGGCAAGCTAACGTATGGGTACAAAGCAGCAGACAAGAATGTTTGTTTGTGGAAGAGTCACTTACTTTGGGGCATGTATGGTGTTGTGTTTGTGTGTTGTAGACACACACAGATTAGTAACTCACACTCTCTTTGCAGCATTGAACTGCTCCTGTTACTGGACCTGAGAGTGCGCAGGCAGGAGGCCACCACTCACCCCAGAGATAAGGCTCTCTTTGGCTTGCATTTGACTCATTTGGTACAATGTGCATAATCAACATGTTTTATCTGATTGAGTATGTGTTATTGTCAATAGTTGTTTTTTGTATTTTGCCTACTTTACCTTGACAATCCTACTCCCCTCTCCTGCCCCTCTTTCTGGTTATCCTGAATACCTATGCCTGTCCAAACAACATATCCCTGACCCTCCTTCCCCGCCGGGGTCTCAGAGGCCTGTGTAAGTTTGACCTTGCAGGTGCCCAGACCACGGAGGGGGTGGTTGGTTCGTGCCACTCCTGCACCTGGACACCGGATCTGTAACACTACCTTTCAGTTGTTGCATCATCATTGTATAATATGTACCGGACATGGTACCTATCCTGTTGGAGCATTGTTGAAGTGTGCTACCTTGGTTGTTCTATCATTGTGCTTGGACATGTGCTTGGACATGTTCTGCTACTTCAAGTCATCCACTGGAGACTCTTCCAGGGTTTTTTGGTGCCTACAGGCTTTTCCCCTGGTTTTTGGGTTTGGCTCCTTGGAGTTCTCTGCGATTTGGTATTTTTGTAAGTCAAGGTGGCCTCTGAGGGGGCTGGATCCTATTTACACACAAGGTGGAACATAGAGACCAAGGGATAGGGTGATCCTGTGGCCAGGTAGACTTGAAGAAAGAAGGCTACATACCCCAGACACAGTTGTTCAGTAGGTCATGGTGATGTGTGAATGATGGAGGGCCTTTTGTTGTTGGACAGTTGGCTTGGGCTACAGTGTTTTGGGCACTCTTACCTTGTAATTGTGGTGTACTATGTACATGATGTGTTCTGCTGGTCAATGCCTGTTCCTGTGTTGTCTTTACTTTTCAGGTGTGAGGGGATTGGTGTGCTTTAGCATGCTGGGGTGTACACATGGGCAATGTTCACAAGTGATGTGTACAGGACACTGAGGGTCACTTGATTTCGCATGCATGTATTGAGTGCATGGCTGTCATGATCACTGCATCCAAGGAGCCAGGACCAGCCCAACGTCCTTGGAAGCAGGCCCCTAATCCTAAGCCTAGGCACCAGCCGGTCCCTACTGGGACCTTTTGGACCTTGTCCTGGCGCCAGTGGCACCAGGCTCATCAAGGCCATCGGTCCCGGCACTGGAAGCGCCGGGCTCATATTATATGTGAAGATGCTTGGGTGGACTTACCTGCAGCAGACCATGCTGCTTACTTACCAGCTACATAGGAATCCTCTGTAAGCCGGAACTATTTTCTTACCTGGGTGGGGCAAGCTCCACGCCCTGGATACAACACTGGAACTCTTCTGGAACAGGAACTCTTTTCTTACCTAGGCGGGGCCGTGGAGGAAGACGCCTCATCACTCCTAGGCTATTTAAACCACACCCGATTGATGAAGCGTGCTTCGCGTTATTCTGCATCTGCAGCAGAACGCTCACCGCGTCTGTTCCAGCTTTTCTTCTTCCGATCCTGTACCTGCAAGAACAATACTTACCATTCCAGTATCCAGTCTTCAGCAGCGCCTGTAAAAGACAAGAAACAACAGGTTAGCACGACGACTTCACATGCAACGCATTCCTTACCTGGTCCATCAGCAGCGACCATTTCTTCACGCTGCACCTCCGCCTGTGGAGACAAAAGCATAGTTATTACTCACCGGCAATCCGCGAATTCCGGATGTTTTCAACACTGCAACCCAGCATCTGAAAGACAAAAGAAGAGACATTAGACAGGTATTTACTTACGCCCATCGCGCTCTCCACAATAGAGCGCCTGCAACTACTCCGGCGTTTTCATCACCTCTTCAGCACAAACTCACAGCTGTGAAGGAAAGAGACAGTTAAAGCGCTTGCATATACTCACGCATTTCCAAGCGCTTCTTTCCAAGGCTCTGGCTCCAGCTTTGGCTCTCTTCATACCCTCTTCTAACGCTAGAGCCCTGCAAAACAAATAGAACAAAGCATTATTCCGAGCCCTGTTCAATACTTACGTGTCCACGCACCTAAAGACTATATGGACTAAAAGGTGTCCAGAAACTCACCGCTCGTGCTGTTAACGGCGGTTGCGATCCTCTGATGTTAAGAGGCCTACGTTTCACCCAGTGAAGGAACTGGCAATGGCACCCTGCACCAGACGCAGATGGAGAGCCCAGCATTCACCTATCTAAGGTGAGCACGTTTACCTGGGGGCTCTACGGAGAAGCTAGACGAGAGAGAGAGAGAGAGAGAGAGAGAGAAAAGGACACTCAATTGCCCAGATCTTTAACCCCATATATTCTTTCATCTGCAGAAATCTCACCCTTCGAGTTCGACACACAGTGCGAAGAGGCTCAGCCCCAGAAGCCAATCGAGTCCTGCACATCACTTTTCGAGTCACAGACTCCTTCCTGCCTAGACCAGCGCCTCCGTGGGAATCAGGTGAGCGTTACAGAACGCGAAGCCCACCACAAAACTCCTACCCAGGCGCAATGGAAACCTCGGACACAGACCAACTGTCCCGATTGCTTGGGGAACTAAGAGCAGAGGTACATGCAGCTCGTCAGGAAACAAACTCTTTGAGAAGAGAGCTGATAATATCCAAGGAGCGAACGGAAGACCTCGCTAGGCAATTACTACAAACACAGGCAGGACAGACTCCTTTGCCCGCTACAGGAGTAAGTTACCCTTCAGCATCCTCAAATCCAGTGAAAATCAATCTACCCGGTAATGTGCCTTTGGCTCCACCCGAACGCTTTTCTGGTGACCCAAAGAAATTTGCAGTGTTTATCAACCAGTGCCGCCTACACTTCTTATGTCGCCCAGCTGCCTTTCCAACAGACCAGACCAAGGTGGCTTTCGTGCTTTCTTATCTCAGTGGCAGTGCCGCAGATTGGTCGATCCCTTTGGTCACTCAGGATGATCCGGTCCTTCACGATTTTCAGGCCTTCCAGTCCAGCATGGAGAAACTGTTCGCAAGACATGCCCAGGGGCAGGCCTTGGACAATGAACTCCTTTCGTTACGACAGGGTAATCAAGACCTCTTGACTTATATTGCCTCATTCAATAGACTTATAGTGGAAACTCAATGGCCGGAGGATAAAAGAATAACGCTTTTCTACAGAGGCCTGCGTGGAGAGCTCAAGGATGTGTTAGCTCAAATTGTGAATCCTCCACAAGAATGCTCAGACTATATTGACTTAGTTGTCCAATTAGACCACCGATTGCAGAACAGGAAGGCTGATCGTTCCAAATTTGATACCCGAGTATTTTCTAAACCACAGACCTCTACTAGGGGAGCCGACACCGTGGAACCCATGCAACTAGGGGGCATGAAAGGACCTTTAACTCAAAAGGAGCGGGAAAGAAGAAGACAGCTGCAATTATGCCCCTATTGCGGAAACTCGGGGCACTTTCTTCGAGACTGCCCAGTGAAACCAGCTAAGAAGGCTGTAGGAGCCGCAGATACCTGTACCCAAAATTCTGAGCAGGGAAACGACCTAGCCCGACAAGTGTAGAGGTCCTCTTGCCGAGCGTTAAAATCTGTCCCTTGACCTCGCATTTCGTGGTGCCTATGGTCCTCATTAGCCCAGAACGTCCGGATCATTTGCATGCAATTGAAGCTTACATCGACAGCGGAGCAATCGGTAATTATGTGGACCGTTAAATGGTATCAAGGATGAATCTACCTCTTGTCCCTAAGGCATAAAAAGACGTCATTACTACAGTGGATGGCACAGAGATAGCCTCCGGACCAGTAACGCATGCCACCCAAGAAGTGACGTTAGTGAGCCAAGATGGACACCGGGAGAAAATCGTGTTCGATGTAATCAAGGCCCTTCAGTTCCAGATCATTCTGGGAATTCCTTGGTTAGAGAAGCACAATCCTCAGATCGATTGGCGAGCAAAGACGGTTCAGTTTCCAGAATGTTTGACCACTTGTTATCCTCGGCCTGATGTTTCAATGGCAGCGATCTCTTCCGAGGTTCCCAAATTACCTCCCGAATACCAGAAATTCCAAGACGTCTTTCGGAAGGACCAAGCTAACACCCTGCCTCCTCATAGGTCCTACGACTGTCAAATAGACCTGATACCCGGAACAACTCCTCCTTGTAGTAGGATTTATGCCCTCACCGAGCCAGAGAATCTTCACCTCAGACAATATCTGGACCAATACCTAGCTAACGGGTTTATCCGTCCTTCAAAATCTCCAGCTTCCTCGGCTTTGTTCTTCGTTCCGAAAAAGGAAGGAGACCTTAGGACTTGCATAGATTGCCGCGCCCTGAATCAAATCACTGTTAAAAACAGATACCCGTTACCTTTGATCCCTGAACTCATGGGCCAAGTCAAAGACGCATGTATTTATACAAAGTTGGATCTCAGAGGAGCCTACCACTTGGTACGAATAAAAGAGGGCGATGAATGGAAGACGGCATTCCGCACCAAGTATGGGCTGTTCGAATATCAAGTGATGCCCTTTGGACTTTGTAACGCTCCTGCCGCTTTTCAATATTTTATGAACAATGTCCTTAGAGAACTCATAGATGTGTGTGTTGTTGTCTACATTGAGGACATCCTCGTCTATTCATCATCTGAAGAGGAACACCAGAGACACGTCAAAGAGGTTCTCGAGAGATTGCGTCAACATAACCTTTTTGCTAAGCTTGAAAAATGCGTTTTCAACGTAACTGAAGTTGAGTTCCTGGGATTCATATTGTCACCTGACGGAGTCCATATGGATTCAAAGAAAGTCGATGCAATCATTAAGTGGCCATCACCAACCTCTGTAAAAGGAGTTCAAAGCATGTTAGGCTTCGCTAACTTTTACCACAGATTCATTCCTGAATTCTCTCGGATAGTCCAGCCCATCACCGCTCTGTTAAAGAAGAACAAACGTTTTGAGTGGTCTACTGAAGCAGAACAAACTTTTCAGGACTTAAAAGCTAAATTCATTTCTGCACCTGTTCTAAAGCATCCTCGCCCAGAACTCCCCTACATCATGGAAACGGATGCTTCTAGTCTTGCTATGGGGGCAGTTTTATCACAAAGAGATCCGGTCACACACCAATTACATCCTGTAGCCTTTTGGTCCCGCAAATTCTCGGCTCCCGAGATCAACTATTCAATTACAGACAAGGAACTTTTAGCCATGGAGGTTAAGCTGGGAGATGGCCAGTTTCTCCAGGAGCTTGCCCAGGAAGGGAGTGATTGAGATTGGGCGATAGTTAGCCGGGCAGGAGTGGTCGGAAGAGGGTTTCTTAAGAAGAGGGTGCACAAGGGAGTGCTTGGGGGGGGGATGGGAAGACTCCAGAGGTGAAGGAGTGGTTGCAAAAGTCAGCCAGGGCGGGAGCCAGGGAGTCGATGTGGTCCTTGATAGTTTAGGAGGAACAGGGGTGAACCTGTTTAGACGAGACTTTCATAGATTGGACTTGTCTGGAGACCTCGTCAGCAGAAAAAAGGGGAAAGGCAGAGAGGGAGGGAGGAGGGGTGGCTGCAGAAGGTCTAGAGGAAGAGCAGGGAAGAGAGGGAGGGAGGTGATAGGAGGAGAGTGAGGACAGGATGTCCTGAGTTTTAGAGATGAAGTGAGAGGCCAGTGCCGTGCAGATGGCCTGGGAGGGGACAGGAGAGGTAGAGACTGCAGCAGGTTGGCAAGCTCCTTGAAGATTTTAAAGCGTTGAGCCGAGTTGTTAGATGCCGCAGAGATGCGGGCTTGGATAAGGGCTCTCTTCTTGATGAGAACGGAGAGACGGTATTGCCTTTGGAGCAGGCGGCAGGCCAGTTTGTCAGAGGATGAACACGAAGCACGCCATTTCCTCTCTGCCACCCTGCACTTGTGTTTAAGGGTGACGAGATCCGAGTCATACCAGGAGTTACATTTGGCTTTGGGCTTCAGGCGGATTCTCATGACAGGGGCAAGGATATCAAGAGTATCAGATATAGCAGAGTGGAGCATGGAGAGGGCTGTGTCAGGGTGGGATTCAGCCAAAGGGGGGTGAAAAGGTGGCAGCGAAAACCTCAACTGACACGCGCTTCATGGGTCAGATGGCCGAGAAGGTGGGTGGTGATGATGAGGGTGGCTTTGCCTGAGGGGTAGGGAGGGTGAGATGGGAGGATAGGAGAAAGTGATCACTCCAGGAGAGAGGAATGTAGAGAGGGACAGAGAGGGGAAGGTCAGAAGAGATCAGAGCATCAAGAGTGTGCCCTGCAGAATGAGTAGGCCCAGACGAGAGAATAGAGAGTGAGAGAGAGTCGCAGAGGTCACGAAAGAGTCCAGTGGGGGACAGGAGGCATCCAGGTGGATGTTGAAGTCACCAAAGAAGAGGAGTTGAGTGGTAGCGGACAGGAGTGAGGAGGAGAGGTCAGCCCACTCAGAGAGGAAGGGGGAAATTTGACCAGGTGGCCGATAGATGGTAGCCACGGGAAGGGAATGGCTGGGAGAGAGAGAGAGTCGGCAGACAAGACATTCAAAAGAGGAGTAGGTCTGCGTAGGAATGACAGTGGCAGGAATACACTCAGGGAAGATAAGGGCAACACCACCCCCCCAGCACGGTTAGGCCTGGGCACGGAGAGGATCATGTAACCATCAGGTAGGAGTGTGTCAAAGCTAGTGACAGAGCTGGCTGTGAACCATGTCTCAGTGGTGTCCAGTCAATTCGTCGAAAAAAAAACTGGTCGACTGCAATTTGGTCGACGCAATTTGGTCGAAAACCAAATGGTCGAATTTTTTTTTTATTTATATATTGGTCGACGAATTTTTTTTGACCAAATGTCTGGCAACCTGTCTCAGTGAGACCGAGGACATCAAGGTCCCGTTCCTTGAGAAGGCGACAGATATCAGAGGAATGCTTGACGGCAGAGCAAGAGTTAAGAGTGGCAATGTGGTTGCCAACCTTGAAGGCCTTCCGGGGAGGGGTACAGATCAGAGGTACGCCCTGCGGAGGTGTAGAAGAAGGAGGTGAAGAAGGAGCATGAGAGGGGGCATGGAGGGAGGGTAGAGGCAAGGTAGACGAGGACAGAGGAGGGGGGACAGCAGGAGAGGAAAGGAAGTTGATGAGGCGTGGGAAGCGTCTATCAAAGAGGTGAAGGTTGCCCTGGGGGCCTTGGACCAAGACGGTCCCATTAGCGTAGACATTAATGATGGCCTTAGAGGAGTGGAAGGAGGCCAAGAGGACATCCCAACGGGTGCCACCATTAATGGGTGAAGAGGAAAAAGGAGAGAGCACGGAGACCATATGAAGGGTCCATAGGTCAGGCGAAGGCACGAAAAAGAGGATGTCAGTGAGAGTTTCCTTAGAGCAGGCACTAGTGTAGGTGTCAGCAATAGGGAGGCCTGGGTTGGAGACCAGGATGTCCTTTTTAAACTTTTTCCTACCAGATTTAGTGAGGAGAGCAGGATAGTCAATAGAGAAGCAGTTAGAGAAGATAGGCGAGATAGAGAGCACCATGGAGTAGGAGGGGGTGGGGGGAGGACAGACAATGCGAGAGCACGCAGACAGGAAGAGAGCGGCAAGCACAAGTTACCACATTTCAGAACAAACAACGGTATGCGAATTAGGTACACAGTGGTGGGGCCACCTAAGTTTGAGAGTCCTGCGGGGGGAGAAAACCCTGGTTTACCACATTTTCAGAACAGACAACGGTATGCGAATTAGGTACACAGTGGTGGGGCCACCTAAGTTTGAGAGTCCTGCGGGGGGAGAAAACCCTGATTTACCACATTTTCAGAACAGACAACGGTATGCGAATTAGGTACGCAGTCCCTGTTTTCATCCCTAGTCTTGTCCATTTCTTCCTTTTTCTAATGCTTCCTCTCCCTCTCGCCATGCACTGGCAAGCCTGGTGAGCCTCCTCCTCTGTATGTCTGTACTCCAACTCTCCCAAACACGGAGAAAAGATAAGTATTCTCTAAGGTTCTCGCATCTCCCATTTCCTGTGTCTGAGATAGATACTATATCTATACTATATCTATGAACTGTTCTGAATTGATTTGGGTTGTCAAGGATGAATCACAATATTGACAGCACCCATACATCTGCCAGGAATGTGTCCCCCATTCACAATTCTATGAAGGTCAAGTGCATTTGTCAAATCACTTCTCAGGCTGGTCTAAACTGTCCTTTTTTATAATGTAAAAATGGTTATATCAGTTTGGAATCTCCGAGCTCAAATTTCGAGGCATTTTTAAAATGCCTCTTCCAGTTCTAAATGTAGTCCAAATTGCCACAGAAAACAGCCAATTGCTGTGCCTTTTACGATGTAAAATGTTTTGATGCAAAATCAGATTGGGGTTCTTTGTGCGCAAAATGCAGGCCCCCTGCATTCATAAAAAAAGTATCTTCCGAATTCTAATTGCAGCCATCAAAACTGCCGGAAATGGCTACAATGCAGAATGCCAGAGCAAACTTCTTCCCTCTCCTTTTTTCCTTTCTTTTTTTTTTGTTCTTTTGCACAAGCCCCTACTGTAATTACATTGAATTCCCCTTCATTCTGTGTGATACTGTACTTCCTCACACCACATTTAATTAAACATTTCTCATTTTCTTGCAACTTATCCCTTTCATCTGAGACAGTCTCTGATTTTTAGTAATGAGACACACTGTTGTTTATAGTATTTCAGAAAAAGCATTCTTTAAAGTGATTACCTCCCCTCCCCAACATGTGTTAATGTGTGTTAATAGAAAATATGTATTTCTTGTTATATATTTTACATATAAGAGTGTCCATAATACTAAAGTGATGTAGGTTAATTTACATTTAACACAGCCCTCTTCGATAAATCACCACCATTATGGCACTCCTTTCATCTTTCCCTTGTTTGTGCTCATAGGCTGTAGCTGTCTGCAGGGTCTTGCTGTGATTTATTTATTTATTTATAATTTTATTTATTAAGAATTTTTATTCCATCGCGCCACAAGCCTACAGGCCTCAGGGTGCGCACACAACAGGCAAGGACAAGCTGCCAAAACAAAAAATCCAAAACAATGTGCTAGGAAAGCCAGGGGACGGAGCTCAGGATTCAAGGAAGGGCAACACCTTAGTAGAATAGAATACCTAGTCAGGTGAAATATTGAAGAGGAAAGTTTTCAAATCCTTCTTAAACTTTGTGGGTTTTTCAATAGCTCTAATACTAAGCGGTTGCACATTACATGCGTTGGGGCCTTGGGCATTACAACTACGCCCACCTGCCTTCACCAGCTTAAACCTTGGTTGGGTCAATCTAAGATGGTGTTGTGATCTAAGTGGGTGATTTGTGACATATGGCTGGATGCGCGCTTTAAGATATTCAGGAGCAGCATTCGCCACACATGTATGTGTTAAAGTGAGAATCATGTGGGTAATGTGATGTTTCACTGGTGGCCAGTGTAGGCCCCTTATGGCAGCAGTAATATGGGAGCTTCTAGCCAGGCCTGCAATGGCCTACACTGCACCTTTCTGGGCAACCTGTAGCGCAGCTATAACAGAGTAAGTGCAACGAATAAGCAAGCTATTACAGTAATCGAGACAGGTGTTCATGAGAACTGAGGCTAACGTCGCCAAGTTCTCTTTTGTGTGAAAAGGTTCAATGTTGTGTAGAAGCTTGTTTATCAGACCGCAGGTAGATCTAACAGAGGCCACATGTTGACAAATAAACAGTTCAGCGTCCAAGACTACGCCAATAGTTTTTACTTTCTTTTTTACTGCAATGGACGTATCCATGATTTGAAAGTTTGCATACTCAGCTGGAAGGGATCTCAACTTTTGACTGGAGGCAACAATAAGCAATTCAGTTTCACCTGCGTTAAAAATCAGATCATTTACAGCCATCCATACATGGATGGCCTAATAGATTGTAATCAATGTTTCCAAATCTGCAACATATGAGGCAGAGAGTTTAATGATGACTTGCGTTTCATCGGCGTAATTAGCCACCAGTACGCCCAAGCTAATCAACTGAATTAAAAAAGGATCATACAGATGTTCAACACCATCGGGGAGATGTAAGACCACTGTGGATCCAAAGATACATCACCTGCATTTACTCTTAAGTTCCTTATGCCCGAAAAAGAATAAATCCAAAGGGCGGCATTAGGGCAACAGCCAGCCACTGACTAGGAGTCTGTCTGCTAATAGTACATGGTCCACAAGATCAAATGCCGAAGATAAATCTAGAAGCATCAAAACTGATAAAAGCCCTTCATCCATACTCTGGAGCCCATTGGCCTTGAGATACAGCATTGCCGTCTCTGTGCCAAATCCTTTCCTAAAACCAGATTGGCAAGGGAGCAAGATGTTATAATCCTCTATGTGGTTCCAGAGTATCCAGAAATTTCAACAGAAATGGCACATTTGTAAAGGGCCGATAATTATGTCATTTTATGTTATGGTATGTTACTTTGCATTTATATAGCGCCTTATGTACCATTGGTATAGTCTCAAGGCGCTGGTAGGTTGAACGCCCTCGGGTACCGAAGTTCAAGTCAGTAGAGAGAGCGGAGAGAGTCAAAAGGTGCGTGAGAGCACCGGATATGTGTGCAGCTGATGTGGCATTTGTGTTATAGCTGCTTTTTAGCGGTAGGTGTGGTGGTTGGTAGATCAGGAGTATGTGTTTGTTCTAGCCGGTTGTAATCCAGACCGATTCTGGCTATGTTAGGCCTGAGGAGAATGCCTAGGCTGGAGGGTGTGTAACCAGCAGTGTTTAGATGGGGAGCATGAGGCAGATGATGGTATGAGAACAGCTATACCGAATGGTGTCATAGTATCGCTGTGTTCTATTTGAGTGGTGGTGTAAAGAAAGAGTAAGCGTGGAGATGTGAATATGGTGGTTTACTGTGGGTGCTTGAGATCGAGCTCACTCCAATAGTTCCATGTACTCCATCTGTTCCATGTACTCTGACTGTTCCGTGCATTACGACTGTTTCAAGCACTCAGACCGTTCCTTTCAGTGCTCTTTTAGACGTTCCATGCCCTCCAAACCATTCCATGTACTTCACGCCATTCTGTGCACTCCAATCCTTTCCGTGCATTCCAATCTGTTCCATGCATTCCAATCCATTCCATTGAATGCAACCTTTTTATACACTGCTCCATTGGTTCATTCTACCCACGTTATCCTTTCTCCATACATCATCCATCCACATACGTCATCTTCACACGTTCCATCCACTTAAACCGGTTCCACCCATTTCACACATTCCATCCACTTCACCCATTTTACATCAGTTCATCCGTTCCATTCACATACTTCACCTGTTCCATCCACACACTACACTCGTTCCATTCACACACTACACCCGTTCCATCCTCACACTACACCTGTTCCATCCTCACACTACACCCATTCCATCCTCACACTACACCCATTCCATCCCCATACTACACCTGTTCCATCCCCATACTACACCCATTCCATCCCCATACTACACCCATTCCATCCCCATACTACACCTGTTCCATCCACATACTTCAGGCGTTCCATCCACATACTTCACACGTTCCATCCACTTACTTCACGTGTTCCATCCACTTTCTTCTCCTTTTGCATCTTCTAAATTCAACTTTGTACAGGGAGGATATTAGGCAACCAAATTCAATTTTGCACAGAGAGGATATTAGGCACATTTCAAAATTCAACCAAGGCACGCTAATAGGCACACTTCTAAATTCAACCAGGGCAGGCTATTAGGCACACTTCTAAATTCAACCAGAGCAGGCTAATAGGCACAGTTCTAAATTCAACTTTGCAGAGTGATAATATTAGGGACGCCTCTGAATTCAACCAGGGTACGCTAATAGGCACAACTTCTAAAGTCAACCCGGGGACGCTATTAGGAATGTTTCTAAATCCAACCAGAGCACGCTATTAGGCACACTTCTAATTTCAACCAATGTCATTATCTGGAATGAAAGGGTCCTCCTTTTTTAAAAGAGGGCTTACCCAGGCCTCTTTTAAAAAAAAGGTGCACACTGCTTTCAAGAAATTATTGATTGATGAACTTGGTAACCCACAGGCAAAGGGTTTCCCAACATTTTATAAACAGACAGGGCAGGCGTCACCCTGACAAGAACTAGGCTTCAAAGGCGCAATAGTTTTTAAGACAAATGATTCAGTACAGGGAGTGAAGGGGAGAGGCCACTGCTTTATGAGCTACTGCTTCCATCTCCTGAGGTGAGCACAAATCCCTAATCTGCAGAGTATTCATTTGATGCATAGTGACCTTCTTGATAAACACATCATGAAGAGTTTTGCACCATAGCTTGTTTTTTACTGGAATAGAAGCAGGAGGGGGTTTACTCTTGAACTCGCTCAAAACAGAGAACAATTCCTTGGAGCTAGACTTGTCACTCTGAATTCTGCTGATACAAATATCAGACTTTGCTTTTATGATTGCCTCTTTATATTGTTTAACAAAGGACTTATAAGTGGATAAAGTGGTGTCAGATGGATTTTTATGCCAGTCACGCTGCGCAGCACGTTTCTTTTGTCTGAGGAGAATGATGGCATCATTTAACCACGATTTCTATATCACTTCAGTATTAATGATTCGAGACCTGAGAGGCACCAACAAATTGGTCGCATCGGTAAGAGATTTAGTTATGTGGCAAGCTAAGTCATCCGCACTCTAAAATTCCTTCAGAGCGCCCAGCATCTTAGACAAAAGTGGGGCAACATTTTCCAGAGTAAGGGCTTTCAAATTGTGCATACACATTACTCTCTTAGGATTGGAGACAAGTTTAGCCAGTGAAACTGGAGAAATTATGTCAAAAGTTAAAAGAGAATGGTCAGACCAAAGGCAAGATGACTAAATTAGCCAAGGAAAGCTGATGTGATAATAGCCAATCTAATGTGTGACCTGCACTGTGTGTAGGACGGTCTACAAATTGCACATAACCAATGGAGTTGCAGGCATCCACAAGCGACCTGGTTATGGCATCAGTTGGAACATAATACCAGAGGTTGAAGTCAACCATAACCAGAACCGAGGACTGAGGCTTGGTAAAAGAGTTCAAAAGATTTAGAAATTGTTCTTCGAATAACAGCATGACCCTTGGGGGCCTAGAGAGAACAATTGAAGTGAGCGAGGTGTTGTCCGACATTCTACTTTTAACAACCAAGATTTCACAGTCCACCAAGGGTTCATGAGGCAGAGTCTGAAACTGTAGGGATGCTTTTAAAAATAGTGCAACACCCCCACTCCTATCTGGGGTACGATCGGCCCAGATAAGGGAATAACACTGGCGGTGGCCAAAAGCACTTCAGTCGGTGTGGATTGGTCTAGCCAGGAGTCTGTTAATTCAAAAATGTCAAAGTTTGAAGATCCTAATAGATCTAAAATCTCTACACCATGGTGGCACAGAGAATGGGTATTCAGAAGTCTGGCTCGTAGAGTCGGCACATCTTGCTACAACTCCCAGGTAAGACTAGAGCACTGGAAATTAAGGGAGAAGTAGCCTCCATATGTAAGGGGCTCGACTCTTGCTTGATGGAAGATAAAAGGTTGTGTGAATTAGATAAAATAGATTGAGAGGGGGAGCTGCCACAGTAGGAAATGAATGAACAGGTGCTGCCAGGGCTAAGGGAAAGGGCTCATTGTAGGCAGTATAAGTATTAGAGAGCTCTGAGCATGGAGTCACAAGAGTACCGGATGCAACAGCTTTTTCGCTATGAATCACAGCAAACCTTGACTGTCTCCTCTTTTGAATAGACAGCACATGGTTGGTGCAAGCTGAAAAATGTATCTGAGGGGCCATGATATGAAGTGAGGAAAAGCTTACCGCCAAGGAATAGTTCGCTGGGAAAAAAGGTCTGCACACCGCAATGCACCGGCAACCAACCGGAACTAACCTGTCAGTTAAAACTTTGTGGCATGATTTGCATGGTAAATAGCCTTGCTGGCTTTTAGAAATGAGGGACTAGTAGGTGAATCTTGCACTCTACATACAGTGTGACCAGATTTCTAAATATAAAATGGTACACGTGACCAACATAAAGGTAGGACTATACTATGGCAGTCGATTCAAACAGAACATCAGGACTACACTTCAGTAGCACAGAGTGGCGGGCAGATGTAGGAATAGATCAATTGTCCAACTTGGAATGCTAATCAATGTAATCTGTATTAGAAAAAAAAACATGTACCCATCTGTAAGTCATTTAACATAAAATGTTAGCATGGAACTCATTTTTCAATGTGCTGGTGCATGATTAGTTTGGCCTGCTATGTGAGAAGATGTGCAGGCCAAAAGCAACTCAGAGCTGTAATCCAATGTGGCAGTTCTTATCAGGGTTCAATTTGAGGGAGTGGTGGTCTCTGGGGACACCCTGCACCCATCTCTCTCCAACCCCACTTCCCCTAACACATTGATTGCACCCAGTTTGTTAGAACCACCCCAGCTGTTGCTGACGGACAGCAACACAACAATAGAAACCAACATGGAGATCTTAAAGAGGGAGCTGGTGATTGTGTTGAAATTATAGGTGAGCATCAGAGACAGAGGTGTCCCCTGGTATCTGGAGAATCTAGAGACATACAATGGCATTATGAATCATGCAGGGATGTTACCCCCAGCCCCACTCATTGGCCCTACAGGGGAAGGTGATAGGAGTGCATATAAGCTCTGTGGGGGGTAGGGATGGTTGAGAGACTTTGGAAAGGACAAAGGGACCAGGATGCAGAGTCTACAAATGCATTTGTTATGCTTTATGTTGTTTTAATCATACAATGTGTTCGTGGCAAATATGGGGTTTTAGCTGCACAAACAACAAATCAGTGGCCGACAGGCACAATGTAACTTTGCCAAGGTGCTCACAGAATAAACAGAGCATTTGTTTTTGCAAGAATGACCCTTCCCAAGAAAGGAGAACAATTTGAGATTTTTAAAAAAAGTGTGTATTAAAAGGTGTGTATTCTGGGCAAAACAAGCTTTAAAAAAGAATGTATTTTTTGCCAACATTATAAACTGGATCTTCCTAATATTTTACATTGTTACAATTATTGTAACATATCCAACATCTAAGTCCTCTGACATTGTAACTTAAGAAATGTTTGATATATGATCCTGTAACATTAGAAATGTAGCTTATTTATGTACTTGTAACCTAAGATTTATTTTCTGCAAGCACCCAGTTGCTTAACGGCCAGGTGCACTCTATAAATAAGTAAACAATACAATAAAACAATACAATACAATGCTCATGTCTGTTGAGCCCTGCCAGTGTATATTAAAGTCATCATAAGAAAGTAACACTTGTCTCAGTGAGCAATGTACAAAACCTTGAAAAACTACATACATATTTCCTATTCTGCCCTTTTGTATTACCCAGATGGGAAAAGGAAAAAGGACAAATAGTGCCATTGTAGGCTCCTGGCTGTTTTCCCTCAAACAGCTTTTCTGAGGCATAAGAATGGCCACAAAACATTATACTTCACAAATAGGTCTGTGATCAAAGGGTTTTATCACTCAGTACCATTTGGCGTAGCGCTCGTTTCATTTTTCACAACACTCACTCTAAGATTATAGTATTTTTAACCATGACCCATAGATTTAGATCCCTGAAGTCTCAGGTGTGGGTATTTGAATGAGTGTGAAATGTGCCACTCCTTTGGAATTGGAGCATTTCTTTTTTTATAAGAGACTATCCAAAGAACCTGTTCTCTGGACGGGTTCTGTAGACAGACATTAATGTTATGTTATGTTATTTTGCATTTATATAGCGCCTTATATACCATTGGTATGGTCTGAAGGCGCTGGTAGGATGAACACCCTTGGGAACCGAAGTTCGGATCAGTAGAGAGAGTATAGAGAGTCAAAGGTGCGTGTGAGCACCGGATATGTGTGCAGCTGGTGCGGTATTCGTGTAATAGCTGCTTCTTAGTGGTAGGTGTGGTGGTTGAGAGATCAGGAGTATGTGTTTGTTCTGACAGGATTTATCCAGACCAAATGTGGCTGCATTAGGCCTGAGCAGAATGCCTGGCTGGGGGGTGTGTAACCAGCAGTGTTTACTTAGAATGATGGGGAATGTGCGGCAGATGTTGGTATGAGAACAGTTATACCGAATGGTGTCATAGTATCTCTGAGTTCTAGTTGAGTGGTGGTATAAAGAAGAGGGTAAGAGTATGATGGGTTATATGCTCATGATAACACTGATCCTGTAGATCACTCTTCTGATTTGCTTATCACTTGATGTGCTTTGCACCCTGAAGTAAACTGCAATGAGAAGGGGAGCGTGTGGCTCTCTGACATACCCTGGAGCAGACATTGGGGAGAGGCAAGAGTTGTTGTGCTGCTGCATACTGGGACCTTCTATGCTCTCTCCCCACCTGTCACCTCACCCTGGCATGGAGCAGTATGTTGCAGTCACATATCCCTGAAACCATGAATTCTAGGGCATTCAAATGTTGCTTTTTGATTGGTACCTCAAGCTTTATTCCTCATGTCGGGACCGGTCCTTCCATGACTATATTGCTGTTTCGCCAATTTCAGGCAACCGTCTCAAGTGTGAAGGTGGTGAAATCTGGGGAAAATGGTGGGGTGTTCAAATGTCATGTAGCTAGAATGGACCAGAGGGTCCTAACAAGTAACAATGCAACATTTGGTGCAGCTTGGTAAAACGGTATGGAATTGTATAAGAAACAACGTTTTGCCAAGCTACAAATCCACACATTTTGACTTGTGCTGAAATTGGTGGAAAGGGGAGGGTGACCAAATTTCATGCCACCAGTATTGTCCAGGGGTCCTACTAGGAAGCTATGCCAAATTTGGTGCAGATTGGTGAAATTGTGTGGAATTGTATAAGGATAAAAGCTTTGCCACAAACCCACAAACCCAGACACAACTTTTGACTTATATACTACAGGGCCTGAGACCTGAGGCTTTGTAATTATGGTTAAGTTGCTCAACTCAGAAAAATACCACTTTTTGGGTGGCTTATAACTTTGCCCCCCTGGACAAATCCTCATCAAACTTTGCAAAACAGTACATGGACCCCTCAAAATAATGTTGTGAAGTTTGGTGCGGTTTTGTCCGTGGAGGGCAAATTTATAGGGAGGGTACCAAAATGTGTGGAAATCCTCATAGATGCAATGGAAACAAATGTTGCTTGCGCCTACAACCCAAACCACTCAATTGATTTTTAGCAAATTTGCACTTGGAGAGGCAACTTTGTCCCGAAAGCGTGTTTTTGTAAATTTGTTATAAATGCATCCAGCATATTTCTTTTAAAATGGGCAAACATTTGGTTAAAACATTTTATTATATCTGGGTCTGGTCTGTGGACTTATTTAATGATACGGGGTCCGCGTACATATCCGGACCCATCAGGGTTTGGAGTGATGTCCGCGGACATCATAGGCACCTACTGATTGGATGGTGAAGAATGTGAGCTGCATCATATTCATCAAAACAGTCGCATGTTAGATCCGCGGACAGCTGCCGGTGTCCGCAGACGGCAGAGAGGAAAATGTGTGGAAAACACTTTTGGGGTTATTTGGTGGTCGAAAGAGGGCCTGGAAAGGGTGGGGAGTGAAATAAAGTTGACATGGAGCTGTTTTTATAGGTGAAAAAAGGTGTGCAGGTGCCGCCGAGTCCGCTGTCATTTGTAGTGTCTGCACACATCATTTGGATTGCAGGGGGTCCAGGGCCAGTCTTGATATTTGAAGGTGTATTGTACGTAAATTTATGGTTTAGTTATATTGTGGTGGTTGTGGGTTGTGGCCAGATTCTTGGGGGCATGGCAATAGGCCATGCTGCCAAAAATCTGGCCACTGGCAACGCATAGTACATTAATATATGTATAGTAATTAGAGGTACTATAGGGGTGTATACAGTATTTGTAATATGGGGGAATGTTATATTTGAAGTGTATATGGTATGTATTATTGTAGTACAATTGAGGATAGTGCTTATGGAAAATGTATTTATTTCTTTGTGAAGATAATAAATAGGATACTACTTGCTATGGTTGCATAGTTCCATATGGTTATAAAGCTGGAATGTCTGGTTCTTTTTCTGTGAAAAGACACACAATAATGTGTTAAGGAGGATAGTTTAAAAGCATTAATTGCATACAATTTTATAAATACATTTACATTTTTGACCCTCATAAACAGTACATTCTATTTACTACGTTTGATAAAATATTAGTCTGTGCTATACTATTGTTGTTTCGACTTGAAATAATCATTGGGTCATTGGGAAACAAAAATCCAGAGAGTATAACTGGCTGTTGGGATTATTTGTGGCTATTATTTCTACCTCTTGGTAGGATTTTAGTACTCTTTTTCGGGATGGAGCTGGACAAAGGTTTAGCCAGACAATGTGTTCAGATTTGCCACATAAGGCTTTACCTCTTATATGGTCTGCAGCATTGGCGCACCAGCATTCTCTATGGAAAGGGAAAGGGAAAGCATTTCTATACTGAAACTGTAAAAAATGTTGTGACAGTGTTTTGTCAGATGATATATCATTGCAGAGATCGTTTAACTCTGTTTTCTTAGCATTGGTGAGATAGGCTGTGACATATCTTGTAACTACATTGGAATTGTCTGCAATGTATTGTATGTCTATATTTGCATTCCATAAGAGGGCAATGATTACATTATAATCATTGATGTACTTCGATGCTTCATCCCTTTTAATTTTGTATGTGTTTTAGGGCATTTGCTATTTACACTGAGTCTAACAAAGGCCATCAAACTCTTTCCTTTTTTGAAAACTGTTCTAGGGACATTTGGTATAGTATTTACCTTTGTTTTTATATATAAATCAGCAATCTTTGCCACACTTATGTTTTTGGAAGCGTTAGATTTGTGTATGTAGGCCACTATGTGTAGTTTCTGAAGGGATGCCGCAGGTAATGTATTTTCAATAAACTGTAAAACACTGGCATCACTGCCATGGGCAAATCTGGGAGCATATTTTATCCACAAAAGCATGTGGATATGTGTTGTTGCTCTGGTTTGATTTTCTTTTCTCCAAAAGAAGTGTTCCACCTCTCCGAGTGGAGGGGTAGTTTTATTGCAGATGAGTGCAGCATAGCAATGAAACAATGGTGCAAGTACATTGATACATTGACAGGGTCAAGAGAACACAGCTCTCCTAGTGTTTTTATATCTATTCCCTCCTTATTTTGGTTTGCAGTGCATAAGAAGTTATTCAAGTCATCCCATGCGTAGTCTGCACAACTTAAAGTAACAAACCATGTGGGTGGACGCAGGTTCTTAGCATACAACGTACATCAGCGTGATGCCAGAACCAGTATTATTTAATTCCACACATGTTTCCCAAGAGATTTTTGATACTTGACTGTAAAATGTAATCTTTGTCTTTTAGCTTTTGAAGCAGTTGGGTAGCGGACATGTTTAAAAAATTAGAGCCTGTTTTTAATGTGTGTACAACTCCAAAATATAGAGCTGCTAGTTCACTTTCGAACAGGTGGTTGAAAATGTATTCTACATTTTGTCTGAATCTGCGGTCTTCAGAATACATTTGTAAAGAGCGATATTCTGATGCAGTAATTTGTATAGATCTTTCATCATATCATCCTCCTTTTCTTATAGGAAAGAGTGCGGGAAAGGACGTGCTTCTACACTTTACTCCCATATGCTAATTGGGGATCTTTTGGTTTGGGGCATTTGATATGTTTCTAATACATCTTCTCTGGTGCCTTTGAAGTGTAGTGCGTGAATTGTATACTGGTCTAAAATGTTGGCTGCAGTAACAGGATCTATACATTAAAATGGGCAAGTTGGTGGTGAATCTTGAATTATGTGAGTGCTTTCTCTTAAATTGTCCCCTCTGTTTATATCTTTGTAGTATTGATTCTTTTCTTTGAGATATTGTAGGGCCTGTCTAACTTTGTTTAAGTCAACTAGTTGTTGCCAAATTGTGTTTTCTTTTGTTGGTACACCGTTAACTAGTACAATCAATGATTGATCTATTGGCCGTTGTACTCATAAAGTTTCTCCATTTTCTTTAAAATCTAATGCCAAATCTATTACTTTGCCACAAATGTCTTTTAGTAACTCAGATGGAGGCAATTTGGCCATTTTCGATTGAAGGTGTATTCTAGCTTGAAATGGGTGTACTGTTTGAATTATAATGCTCTCATACAAGTTAGGTTGTTGGAGAGCTTTTGGAAGTGGGAAGATTTCTAACTTGTTAGTAATAGCATATGATGTCATTTGGGTATTGTGAAGCTTTGTATTGCAGTGCGTGCAAACTATTGAGAGATACATTATTTTCTATTTATTTTCTGTTGTTAGATATAAAACAAATTGGAACCATTGGGATTCCTCATTGTCCTCAATTTTGTAGGCCATATCTACTATTTGTGTGCTCTTTTTACAAAATGTTCTATGACAACAGATACATACTTGGTCTGGTATTTCAGCAGATGGGTTTTGAAACTTAGCTATTTTTCTGGGAATATGCTTGTTAGGAGGTAGGAGTTTGTGAGGCTTTTGCTAATGTTTTTTGAAGTTACTGAATTGTGTAAGTCAACTTCAGTTCCAAAATATTACTTTGGTTGTGCTATATTTCTCGAAGGAGTTATTTGGCTGTTCCATGTAAGAGAATGTTATTTCAATTTTGAAGTTCTAGAGCACAGTTATTTGCATAGTACAGTCTATGCATAAGATTGTGTATATCGGACTGGTATATTGCTAACATTCTGATGGATCGAAGGTGCTTTGCAAGCAGTTCCTGAAATGCAGGCTAATAAATGTCCTTGCAGTCCGTGTGGCTGTGCACTGGGCAGGAGTCTATGGTTTGTAAAGTTTTCATTCTACTTTTGTCTTTTAGTTTCAGATCTTGATTGAGGAATTGTCATAAAGATGTAAAGGATTGTTGGTGTAAGTTACATATTGAACTGCATGTCCATTTGTGCACTGGATGGTTTGTTTGCGTGAAAGGAACATTTGGTTGAAAGTTTCTTGGGGACATTTTTTCTATAAGGGTTTCTTTTTCCATAATGGTGTCTCTTACCATTTCATACCCTTGTCCTTTACTGGCTATGGCAATTGTTTTTTTTTTGTGTTCTTGTTTATAAGCCTCTTCATTGAAATATAGTTCTGTGCTGTTTGTGTGAATACATTCACTTTCACAGAAGTTTGAAAGGTATATATATTGACATTGCACATGTTTAGAAGTACTTTTTGTAATGTATTGATTAATTTAGTTAGTGGTTTCATTCTGTTTAAAATCAATATAAACAACTTTCTCAGTAGAAATTCATTGTCAATTAGAGCTTCAAGGATGTGTCTTCTGCGTCCGATTTTAAGGATAGGTTGTGACTTTTTAGCTATCTTTATAAGATTTTGAACAAATCTACGTTGGAACATTTTTTGTAAAATGTATTTTTGGGACTGCTGTACTGTGGCTATGTTAACATTGGTAGATATAGTGCTAGGTTCTGTAGTATAATTGAGCGTGTTTTGGAGTGCAGCGCCACTGCATGAGATCACATTATTACTGTGATGTGGTACAGCAAGCCATGTGTTGCCAGGGTAACATATGGACATGTATATGAAGACAGGCTATCTATTTTAAAAGCACACCATTTTTCTTCTCAATACCTATTTAAAAGCACACCATTTTTTTCTCACTTGAAATGCCTCACCTACAGGAGACACATTAGATACTTGATTAATTAACTTAACTAACAAATACTAACACGGTTCTAACTCCTTAACATTATAATGTGTTCTCCATGTGCAAAATGAGGCAGGCTGAGATTCATTGTTTAAACGTGCAATTTTTCTTTGCCCTGTTCACTGTCTTTGCAGGAAGCAAAATTCGAATGCCAGGAAATCAGTTAGATACAGTTGCTTTCTGTAAAAGTGAGCTATTGTTGAAGAAGGAGGAGGGAATACTCTACGTAAATTTAGGGGAGGTAACAGAGGTTTTTTGGAATAGCTCTGACAGAATTACAGGGAGAAGACATTTTTGCAGAGTTGCAGTGAAGTCGCCTTTGTTCTGCTGCTGTGAAGAGCTGGACTACTGACCTTCAGAGACTGAGGTTTCCTAGTCACTTGGCACCGGCTTGAGAACTGCAGATTGCAGACTGAACTGAATGTTCTCGCTGGGTGCTTTAAAGAAAGAAAAAAAGAGTGCCCTTGGTCACTGCTCAGAGACGACAAGCCAGGAGATTTTGCATGCTGAAAAGCTAGAAATAGCTGGTAAATATACAAATGGAGTGAGATTGCTGTGACTGCCGGACGAATGATCTACTATTAGGCAGGCAGTGTAGCGATAGGGAATTCTCCTGTGTTTAACTGCCAAGTTACAATGTTGGAAGACAAATGATGTAATCTTTCTTTTTCTTGTTGAAAATGTAAAATGAAATTTGTGGTATTATTGCATTTGTTTCTCTTATGTTTATTTCAGAAAGGATTGTCTAACCAGAGTGGTAATGTATCATTTTGAAATGAAAGTGTGATAACACACAGTCTGCCTAAGAGTGTTCTTTCTTCTGTTCTTCATTTGGTGCCTCTAAAAGAAATACTCTGCAAGAGAGGGAATGATGTTTAATGTGCCAAGTTTCCTATACAGTTGAAGCAATGTCATTATTAATAGTTGTGCGCGTGATTCCACTCAGGATATGTGTGTGTGGCTTCTGAGTGGAATATAATGCAATAGTCTGCTGAGCATATATGAATCAGCAGAGAGAGGCCTATGGAAACATAGTCTCACTAATGTAAATAAATTAATGATAAAACCACATGTTATTGTGAATAATTTATGAAAACATAGCTCACTGGTGTAGCTAAATCAGTGATAACGGCCATAGGTGGCACTCCATATGAAAATGTGGTATTTCTGAATAATGTAGAAGTCCAAGGCCTCTAGAAATCACAAGAACAGTCTAAACAAAAGAAGGGGGTTTTGTATGTTGGGGCCACAAATAAAGCAAAGAAATTATGCTTACCAAAATACCACCAACAAAATGTATTCCACTGTAAAGCCAAACCCAATCTGAATGCAAGCAATAGTCATTGTCAAATTACCATTGTTTTTGGTGGTTAGAAAATACAGCCAAGCCCCATATTTATACAAAATACCCTACAGTTCATTAGTAGGTCTGCTTTTGTTTGAACACGTGTTTTACTTCAGAGTTTTGCAAAAGGGGCCTTACATTTTTACTGTCGGCTTGTTTTGATTTGTTAAGTGAGGTTACTAGCTGTTTTTTAAAAATGTTTTCTATACATTGTTTTAGAAGTGGATGCCTATATGACTTGCTTTTAATGTTATCTGCTTTCTTTGTTTTCTAGGGAGTTGATTTTTAGTAGGCATTCTGTTCTGTCTGTTGGGAAAAATGAAAGCTTGTGTTTGAAAGTCGAGGAATGTATATGCATCTATTGTACATGGGTGTGTAGGTGTGATTGTAGAGATGAATAGAGTACTGTGTGATTGTGTAGTGGGATGATAAGTATGGTTGGGAAGGTTGTAAGAGTAAGAGTTTGTGCAGGTGTGATGGGCTTGGGTTAATGAGTAAGTGATTGAATACGTAGGGAAATTATGATGTTTTGAGGAAAACAGTGGATGTTATAAAGGTGGTGCTTGGATGGGAATAGAAAGAGTGTGGATGTTGCTATATAATGAGTACGAGGGAAATAAATGTTGATTCAAAAATGATACTCTAGGCTACTATATAGTGAAGGCACATTGTTACAATTAGAAAGATATACATGATGTATTAATATATTTACTTTTTAGGATGTGTGGAGTGTTTTTTGGGGTGAAATATAGCCCCTGAATGTCATAAATAAAGAGACCAGGCCAGTATTTAAGAGTGAAGCTGACTGGTGCTAACCATTGTAAAAAGCAGGCCATTCCGAAAACACTTCATTTTATGACTTAAGGCCTAGGACATGAACACAAATGGGCCTCTTGCAATTTCACCAAAATGGACAGGTGCTCAAATGAACGAAAATGGGCCGGAAAACGTTCAATTGCTGGATGTGCCCATTGCATAGCAAAAGACATATGTGGCTGAAAATGCTGTTTTCATAAAATATGAAAAGGTACGATTTTACTTAAAATGACAGATAGCAGAAGGTTACATTGGCTTCAATTGAGCACAATAATGTGATCCAGAAAAGAAATCTAAAGTCAAGCCAAGCATTCTGCATTTGTCACAAATAAAAACACTTACTTTTCAACATTTAAAATGACATAAACTAAAAGGAGAGGTTACTTGTGGTAGAAGTGAACACTGGTTTCCTATGTTAACTATGGCCTATGCGTGGACAACAACAAAAGGATATTCATGTTATTTCAACTGTTATATTAAAGAAAGACATCACAAATGGACAGATTGAAAACTGTGGCAGAACAAATGAGAGCAAATGGGAGGAAAACAAATATTGGTGAAATTGGAAGCTAAAAAGGACAAACAATACATTTGCAATCCAGAAATAAAGTGAAGGACAGATAACATTCATCAACAGGGAAGATACTTGTTTTCATCATATAAAATGACAGCATGGACAAAGAAAGGCTCATTTGTTTTGCTGAATACTGATCCTTGATGTATCTATGGCCCATCTGTCGGGATAGAGTGAACTTGTTTCTTTTAATATATAATGAAAAGTCTGGATGTATGAACATCAGGCCTAAATGCAATCTGAAATGCAACATGTGAAACATACAGTGCCAATGGGAAATGTTATTCCTTTAGGACTATACAGGTAACTGACTGATGTTGTTTTTCACCACTGAGTTGCTGGTTATCTGAAATTGTGACCCCGGCCTTTGGGGGCTGGGTTCACCAAGACCACTAGTCTGTAAATTCAGTAAAATAGAAAGAAAGACAAAGCTAGAGATCTAATTTGTGGTGAATTGTTGAAAACACAGCCAACAGACACAACCTTTAAGGTCAGGTTCACCATAAAAAGTGTGTTTAACTCTGAACAAAGACCCTTTCAAATCTGAACTCCAGGCTTTTTGGAGCTGGCCTACCAAGAAGAATGTCTGGTTGTCAATTAGTTGCTGATAACATGTCCTGCTGAAGAAACCTTGGGGTCAAGCTTCACATACAATTATACATTAAGCACCGAGCAAGGCTTTGAAGCCAAGCAGGAGCAATTTTAAGATAAACACAGATGAACCAGATGGCTGATTACATGTCTTAAAAAGAAATGAAACATACTAAAACAGGTTATGCCCTGCTGTGGATTAAGCATTTAATACAGTTTTCCTTCATAAAAGGAGCATCATATCTTATATAGAGCCCACCTTGGGTTCAAATTAAACAGGAAAAAAGCCCATTGTGACCCTGTAAAAATCAAATGTTTGTGATATACATAATTTAAGTTATGCAGAAAATTATGATTTTGGCATTTTCATACACCTGAGTAATGGGAGAAATGGCACAGAGGTAGATCATTAAAGTAAGGTTTCAACAGAAAACGGTCCCAATTTTAAGTAATTTGAGGCAGTAGAAAACAGCGACAAATGGTAACTCTGCTCAGGAAGGGCATGCTGAAGTAAAATTAGTATGGCAGGATTTGCCATAAAATATAGAACCCATATATATTCACTAAAAAAAACTTTGTTAGAGGGAAGTTATGGTTAAGTTGCACTACTAACAACCTGTGAAATTCACAAAAAAAATGTTATAAACGTGACATTATCAATGACATTTATGATGCCATCTTTCATGTCTTGGGTGGTAGTGTTAGCAGTGCACAGTGGTGCGGGCAGTTATGGTTACTTAGCCTACCATAGCTGTCAAATTTCAGGGGTTTTTCGATTTTACTTTGAACCATAATGTCACATTTATTAAAAAAATGTTGTGAATTTCAGAGGTTTTTAGTAGTGCAACTTACCATAATGTCCCTCTAACAAAGTTTTTTTTAGTGAATTTTAAAGGTTTTTAGTAAGCGAACTTAACCATGATGTCCCTTTAAGAATGTTTTTTGTACTCAATTTTACAGGTTTTCAGTAAAGCAACTTAACTATACAGTCACTCATGCAAAGTTTTTTGCTAAAGATGATCGGTTTATAGTAGTGCCACATAACCATAATGTAAAGCAACTTCTGAATTATTTAAACACCTTGCGGAGAATACCACTTGACAATATGATGGTGTACAGCACGGTAACTTGTTCCAGAATCCATAAACACTAACAGTAAGATGTTTGCCTCGTGGACAATGTGGAAACAGATTTTATATTGATGTAGGAACATCCATCTGCAACATTTGCCTTGCACAGCACCAACACGTATTGGTAGTCAGCCATTAACAATGTAGTACACAGTACATACTTTTAGCAAAAGTTTTAGTTATCTGAAAATGACATCAGCTAATGCCATCCCTCCTCCCCAAAAGAAACAGCAGCACTACTGAAATGAAGGAGCATGACAAACACTGCCCCAACCTTAGAAATAAGAAACGCACAATATTTTTGCACCGGAAACCCACCCCCCCATATCACTGTTTAATGCGTCTTTCCTCATTTCCGTTCGTAAATGGCCTTATTAGCTGTCTTACCAAAAAAGACTACTTAATATTTTTCAGTAAAGGACATAGACGCAATAAGATTTGTCAGTAATAGTATAGATGTGCAAAGCATTAACGTGTGCTATGGAAAAATAGGATTCCTGGTTATAGTTCAGCCCGCCTATGGCGGCCCGGATTACAAAACAAAATCCTTTTTCAAGATGGCCACCATCGAAAAAGAAAGGCGGTTGTTCCATAGATTGCCCCTCTTCGCTTTCCATGGCAGCAAGCAAAAATCAAAAGTACGTGCCGAGACGCAGAACCTGTATATAAATAGACAGCGATTACAAAACAAAATCCTTTTTCAAGATGGCCACCATAGAAAGGGAAAGCAGCTGTTACATACATTGCCCCTCTTCGCTTTCCATGACAGCCTCCAAAAAGCAACAGTATGTGCCGTGACGCAGAACCTGCAAATAAACATACAGTGACGTAGTACCTTACATTTCAAAATGATACACAGGATTTTAAAAGAAAACGTTAACATTTTAGAATTTGTAAAGTACTTTTATTTAACAAACAGTCAGAGACCAACTGACTAATCCCATTTACAATTAAATTGTTGCAATGGTTCTAATGGCGACATTGAAAATGTTCATGGTGAGACACACACAGTTATTTTCGCATACACGAAGTATGCGTTGCTGTTAAAGCACCCGCTTTGTTTGCACACGTATTTCCAAGACGGTGCCATGACCATTGTCTTACAACACCATAAATGATGTTATGTCACTCCTAATCGCTAGTTCAGCGTAGGGACAGAGGGGGCCTGGCTTGTCATCCCATAACATTATAATTGTCAGACAGCCGGTCACAAGCAGTTGCATCTGGCATTGAAAGAAGCCGTCACTCGGCATCTGGAAACCATGGCACGCACAGTACGGCAAGATGTAGCTAGGCAGAAAATGTACGAGAAAATCTGTGTCAATGCCCAACCTTTAGGAAAAAATTCAAAAAAAGACACAAAGATTGTGAAAAGTAGTACACAAATGGAAGTGGACAAACAAGACATTTTAAAGAAATATTAGCGTTGACCATGGGTACATATAGTGACACCCTACAAACGCAGAGAAACAGCAGTCGCCGTAAGGGTTAAAAAAAGGGCAACTACACAGTGAAATGGTAATTCTGTCATGAAGGCAGCATGAATGGACAAGCAAGAAAAAATGACATGTTTTGATATTAGACAAGACCATAAGAACGTGCAAAGTGATACACAAAGCTATGTTGGGCAAGCATAACATTTGAAAGAAAAATAAATAACTTTGAACAAGGGTGACTGTAGTCATAGCCTGCAAACGCGAGAAATGTGCGCTCTCTGTTATTGGAGGAAAATGACAACTGCGCAAAAAGATAATACTTCAGTTACATTGTCACAATTATTGTTTGGAAATATAAAATTAAAACGCGGGTCGGTGTAGAGTCGTCAAAATTAAACTTATTTCATCTTGACAGCATCCATTGTTTTTGGCAAAGTTAGACAGCAAAGTGTTTGCATCAAAGAATCTTCGTGAACTGATATTTCATGTTGCTTACAAACGTTTTTAAAACATAACCTTATCAAATGGTATTTTTTTCCAAGCTTTAATTCCTTGCATAGCTTTTGAAGTTTCCCTTTTGCTCAAGGTCAAAAAACAATAGCCCCTTATGGATTGACTTGGATGCGTGGGCCTACTCTGCTTGCAACCAAAAAAAGCAAATCAACTGAGCTTCACTCAGAAGGCAAATACATTCTCACTTTGCAACAACATATGAGCATCCAATCATGAGAAGCACTACTCCCATACGCCTCCAAAACCACTGTTTCCATCAAACACTCCAGGTGGCTGCCTCAGATTTGAAAACATAGGATGCCAGTCCGACTTCAATATTAATCTGAAAACATTACAACACAGACGCAGGCATTGGTCGCCGTACATTGAGCACCAACTTCCACTTTACTGTATGAATTTGGTGGCAAGAAAACACCACTTTTTGAGTTTGCACTGCCACATTGCATCCCAACCTAATTAAAGCTCACCTTCGGAAACAGTATTTCATAAGTATAACAAGTGAATTGGTGTCTTGTTTTGTATGTGTAACTGGCAATGTCCGTGTACACCAAAACATGAACAAAAGATGGCAGAGGCCGGGAAGAAATCTGACTCACTTCACGCTGCTCCACAACCAATCAGTGAAAGCGCCACATGTCCGAGAACATGACGCTACAGATTAGCCAATCGATTTCTTGTCCGCGGAGCGAACAGGCAAGTGTGACCGCAGGGCGGACATAGATATCACAAATGTTTGCAGACCTACTTTTTGATCGTTTTAAAGAAAACTACTGGACGGATTTTCCCCAAATTTACAAAAGCACTCTTTTGGGACCAAGCCGCTGCTCCTGCCGTACATTTGGTGAAAATCCGTCCTTTGGTTTCGGCTGTAGGTGTGCGCAAAGTTTTTCCCCCATTCAGTCTATGGGAAAAAAAGACGTTTTGGTACCCCCCTATAACGTTCCCCCCCTCGACCAAACATCACCAAACTTTGCAAAAAAATGAGCTGGCAACCAGAGTGCACCCCTCACCCCCTTTCCGTCAAATGTTTTTGGGAGTCCCAGGCTCCAGAGGTGGCGGCACCAGGGTGACACATGCCCCTACTAAGGAGAGCCAGACTGTTGGTTTCCCCCTTCATCCCCAATTGGGGATTTACACTATGTCATTGGAGGGTGAGTTGGTTCCTGGCTACTTGAATTGACTACAGCAACCAGAATTCTGTGAGGCCATCATTGGTATTAACCATTGACACCTGAACAGACTGCCTCCCAGATGATTGCAAGAGGCAAGAAAGTGCTAGGAGGAGAAGATCTACTGGACTATGGAAAGGATCACCTAGCTGGGATCCCGAATGCGCCCCTCATCCCCTTTCTGTCAAATGTTTTTGGGAGTCCCGGGTTTCAGAGGTGGCGGCACCGGGGTGACACATGCCCCTACTAAGGAGAGCCACACTCTTTGTTTTCCCTCATCCCCCAATTGGGAATTTACTCTGTGTAATTGGCAGGTGAGTTGGTTCCTGGCTACTTGAATTGACTACAGCAACCAGAATTCCCTGAGGCCATCATTGGTATTAACCATTAATACCTGAACAGACTGCCTCCCTGATGATTGCAAGAGGCAAGAAAGTGCTAGGAGGAGAAGATCTACTGGACTGTGGAAAGGTACACATAGCTGGGAACCAGAGAGCGCCCCTCACCCCCTTTCTGTCAAATGTTTTTGGGAGTCCCGGGCTCCAGAGGTGACGGCACCGGGGTGACACATGCCCCTACTAAGGAGAGCCACACTGTTGGTTTTCCCCCCTGCCCCCAATTGGGAATTTACACTGTGTAATTGGAGGGTGAGTTGGTTCCTGGCTACTTGAATTTACTACAGCAACCAGAATTCCCTCAGGCCATCATTGTTATTAACCATTAACACCTGAACAGACTGCCTCCCTGATGATTGCAAGAGGCAAGAAAGCGCTAGGAGGAGAAGATCTACTGGACTGTGGAAAGGTACACCTAGCTGGGAACCAGAGTGCGCCCCTCAGGCCCTTTTCTGTATATATATATATATATATATATATACACTTTAGTGGTATACACACATATGTGAGCAGGTGGAGAATGGTGCCAGTGTAATGGATTTAATGAGTGAGTTTGTAAAGTGTGAAATTCATATGGAATCAAACATGGAAAATGCTGACTGTTTATCAATGTTTCTTTTTAGGAGCATTTTCGTGGGAGGTAAAACATGCATATGAGCATTTAAAGCAGCACTGTGTGTAACCTTTTTGTAAAAGAAAAGAAAAGCAGACAGAAAAGATTTGTTTTTAAGTGGCACTTGGTGTGTGGAAGTTTAATATGTTGGCAGTACAAGCACACTTGCCAGCATGATCCATTGCATTATTTAGTCACAATTTTGAAATTGAGAAGGTGCTATATAGCTAGATGTTAACCTTGTATTTTCTTAAAGTAATTTCCTCAGGGTTTGGTCTCAGCTCACGGTGCACATACACGGGGCAATAAGCAGGACTCAGGCACACAATTTGTTTCTATACATGAAGATGAACTTTAATGTTATTGACATTTTTTTGTGATGTTGCTTGCTTCCTTATTTTAGTTTCCCTGTATGTGCCTCTGATGGGTATGCATGGTGGATCTTCATATGTATTGTTATTACTAATACAAGTGTGTAGTAATTCTTGAATTGTTAGATATGTATTACATGTTTAACATTACTCAAAACTCTGATAGTAGCATTCATTATTTAACTATGCAAAACTTACCAGATAAAAAAAAAAAAAAAAATACTTCTATGGTGCATGCTGCAGCCATTGCCCATGCATATGCATGATTAGGTTCATTAACAACAAAACTCCAATATATGTTTTGTTTAGATGAGTACATTCTTCAATAAATTAAGTCATTTATGATAGGTCTTCCGATCTACCCTGACATTATGTTACCAACATTATAAACACAACCCCTTGTTGTTTTTCATTTTATGAAAAAAAATTCATTTTTTTCATAAAAATGAATTTCATATGTGATGCCATCAGTCATGTCATCAATGACATTTTTGATGTCATCTTTGATGTCATGGGTGATAGTGTTAGCAGTGCACAGTGGTGGCACGAGTTATGGTTGCTTAGCTTGCCATAACTGGTGAATTTCAAGAATTTTTTTCAGTTTTACTTGTGACCATAACCTCCCTTTTTCAAAGGTTTTTTTCACTGAATTGCATAGGTTTTTATTAGTGCAACCTAATCATAATGTCCCTTTAACAAACTTTCTTCATTGGAGAGATCTTGTCTCAGGGTGAGTATATCTGTGGTCTGCAGACATCCTTAGAGAATGATGTATGTGCAATATATATAAAATATATAACAGGATTGGAGCTTGCTTTTTATATCTTTAGTCTTATTGAAAGGGTTCTGCTCCAGGGGCATACTCACAATGCTGGAGTCTGACAGGCAAGGCGTTAGTGTGTGCAAGCACTTACACACTGTTTCACTACAAAAACTGAATCTGACCCAATATAGAGATTGTCTTTGTAAGTTTAACATGAGTGACCCACAAAGTTGTCAATTGTTTCTTGCAGTATATATTATAGAACATTTTGAATACCAATTTAATTTAGAGTATACCTTCTGTTAATTACATATTTTCAGTGATCTCAGTAATCATTTAAATAACAACTGCTCTGCATTCATTATGCAGCTATTATCTAAAATTCCAGGAATAACAAATAGAGGTTCTCAGATGGAACATTAGCACCCGACAAGGAAGGGTCAGGGTGGCCTCCCACCCAATCAGCAACCTCAAAAGAGGGGCTATACCTCATGCCCAAATTCCAAGTCTACTCAGAAGGGGGAGGCTACCATCTTCCCTGCTGGGCTGCCCGCTCCCTTTCTACCCAAACCATGTCTACCTGCCCCAACCACTTTCCTCACCACCACATCCCTGGCACCACTTACTTGCAGACTCCTTGTCCCTCGCCGACATCAGGGACACTTGATGTTCTGACCCAGCCCCTCTACAGCAATGGCTATCAAGGAAAGAGAGGGACTGCATGTAGTTTACTTCTTTCTATTTCCGTGGCTGCCTTTTTGGTTTGTTGTTTTTTTTTCTAAGTTGGGAAACAGCAACCACACTGTTTCTCATCTTAAAGAAAATGAATGTTGGGGTGCTAATTTCAATACATTTCTCCGTGCACAAGTAATACCGGGCCTGTTAATTGACCAAGGATCACTTTAATGCCCAACATAGAAATATAGATGTGCTCTCTGTGCAGGTGTTGTTTTTATGGCATTATTAGGTACCACATTACGGTGCATGAAGTTGGTACCAGGAGCATAAAGCCATACCTGACACAGTTTGGTACTTTCCAGTCTTATGCTGCAAATGGCTTGAAATTAGCATGCATAACTTGACGTCAATGCCTATAAAATGCACCTACATCAGCAAATAATATTGGCTTTGTCAGTGTGTATTTTAAGTAGAGTCTAAAGTGTTATAGAAGGCAGGTTAAATCAAATGAGTAGTTGGATCTGGAGACCATTATCGAGGTAATAATTTACATATACTTGCCCCTCTCCCCTTTCAGATGCGCCTCTACCTTGACCATCGTCATTTACCACCACCCTCTGTTAACTCTACGCCTGTACACTCCCTTCTTTCCTTCTCCACCAACTCCCACATTCCAAATTCTTTCATTACATGTTCCACCAAACTATAGAGAAGCTCTGAAATGAGTGTTAAATACACATACACATAAACTGAATATGTTGTCCTCTCTGCAAAATAACCTTATCAGTGTCCACAAGTATTCTTCCATCTTAGATCTGGTAGACACTTTTTAAAGGATGTTTCCCATGGGAAAAGCACAGGTTGAGAAGCTACTGAAGCACTTCTTAAATGTTCCAGCTTCTTCCTGCAAATCTGAGCTTTACTGCTTTGCAACAACTGAAAGTCTAGTAACGCTCAACAATGTTCCAGAAAAGACTGAATCCTGTTATTGTAATCAAAATAAATTGTAGAATATTTTATGTATATTATTATTGCCTCACACTGATGTGACACGTCAATTTAACCTCAAATCATCATTTTTTTTTCAAACGAAGAATGTAACTTCAACCAAATTACTTTCGAGCTTGACATAGTGGAGATGAATACAACATTATGAATAGCTAAAACAATCAGTACAAACTCAAATTACCTGCATATATTAATCTCACTATGGATAGCCATTCAAGCATTCATCTGTTTCAAATAAATGATGTTCTAAAAGCTACTACATATGATATATTTTGCTGTTCCACATTACCTTCTCTATTACCTTTTCTATGAAAATCACGTAATACTTCAAGAATGGCAATTCAAGATGAGGAAGGTATGTTTAAAACATTTGATTTTCTCTGGTATCAGGACAAGTATAGTATTGGATACAATGATTGACAATTTGACGTTCAGAATACATTATCTGAATATCTGATGATTGTATTGTAATCCCACATGCATATGGTGTTCTTCAAAAGACATGTGTACAGCTTTCATTAATCATGCCTGTGTTTTTTTGCTAAACATGAGTGCATGATTTGCAATCTAAATATGTATATGTGTGTTTGTACATGTATTTTGAGGCTACCGGTGCATGCATCTTTCCATTCTGTGTATGCCTGGGCACCTTTAATGCATCTGTGTGAGTGTGAATGTCAGCCTTCATGTATTCTGAAGATATACTTTTCTGATCCAAACTGTATAAAGGGTTCTCAGCATGTTTGGGATGCAGCTTTCTATAGTCATGATTATGTACATTTCAGTAAACATGTATGTGTCCCTTTCATTCTAGGTGCATGTACAGTTTACAGGGACCGACATGTGATGCTTTTTGTCGCCTTTTATTTCTGTATTGGAGATGTGCCTGTCATAGCCATGGGTTCGAGGACCCTAGTTACCCCAGTTTGGGACACTATTCACGCTTGACACATTTTTACTCATGGCGGTTTACTCACTTTTATTCTTTTTTTTTTTAATGTAACTTAGTTTAATAAAGAAAAATAAACTTTTTGTTACAACAATCCTCAACATCCTCACCTTCATCAACCTCATCATCATCATCAACTTAAATCATTTCCAGGAGAAATAAAGTAAATGGAAGGGACAAAGGGATTGAGTAGAGGAAAGTCTCAAAGAGGTTGAGTCTAGGAAAGCATTAAGTCTAATGATCGCCTCCTCCAGTATCAAATGATACAATGTCATTTATTTCACTCATTATGTTGTCCATAAAGTTAATAATTGCACATGTTAGGTTCGTATTTGTGCCTGAGATTGAATAACACCACCATTCCTCCATGTCAGTATTTTGCAAAGCAACATTTTTCAGATGTAGCGAGCGCTGTTGTGCAATCATTGGACAATTAATTATCAGATGCTTCACTGATTCCACCGCCATTTTATATTGACGACATTGGTCGTTTTTGGTGTTTTTGTCTCGCTTCAACATCACATCTCTTTTGTCTTGTACAAGTTGAATCCACATCTCATGAATTCATCATGGTGGTACCTAGAGGGAAATGTGCTTAGATATTTTGGAAGAGTGTCAATTTTGATTGATGCTAGTTTTCTACGTTTTTCGTTGTTTCAAATCCATCCCCATTGTCGCATTTTTTTTGTTGCAGTTTGAGGGTCTTTTATTAGTAGATCTGCAGAGGTGTCACTTCACTAATGATGGTTTTTAGTTTTGTTTTCCATTTACCTAATAAGTTGCCATCCTCAGGCAGTTGTCTCTTTATTATAATTTCGTATGGTTTTGCGGTTGGGTTAAGCCAGGTCTTGTGCAAGGCTGAAATGGCTTTCCATATCACAGTGCTTTATAGTGATTCAATGCATAATTCGTGCCAGATCACTGTTATTGAGATGTGTTGTGGTAGTTTAAGCACCTTACGCCAAACATTCCTTCAAGTTTGCACCAGATGTCAGCGTTAATATTCAATACTGCTTCACTCCCAAATTCTATGGCTGGCACCACTTTTTGTAAATAGAAAGTCAGAACAGGTTTGATCGTAAATTTCCCATATGCCGCATGTATTTAGCTCCTTGTAAGGCAAACATCTGCATTCTTGCTTTTAGATCTTGAGTCCAAGCCCAATAATGTATTGAGGTGTTAAATATTACTCCCAGGTAGCGTATGCTGCTTATATGTTTCAGTACTTCCTTGTCAATCCGCCATGAGAATTTTTGTCTTGCATGTTATTTTTTGGCCCAAACATAATTATCTTTGATTTCTGGATGTTTATTTTAGGTCATTTTGCTCTAGATATCCGTATAGGGCTGATTATAATCTGATAATAATCTTTGTAGGCCAATTCATCAGCATATATTACGTAGCTTCATTTCTGTTTGTTTACTTCCGGTGGAAATAACCTTAGATGCGTTAGAGCTTTTGGTAAGTCAGCTATGAATAATTTGAATAGCAGAGCAGCCAGTGGGCAGCCTTGTTTCACTCCCCTGGAGGTATTGATTTCATCCGATAGATCTCCCTGTGCATTTAACCTCACTTGGATTGAGGTGTTTGTGTATAGGGCCATCACAGGGGAGAGCAATTTGCTAGGGCAATTCCATGCTTTCAATTTACGCCATAAAGTCTGGCAATTGATACAGTCAAAGAGAAATAGTTTCTTCCCTCCATTTAGGGCTTCAAGTTTAACAATGTTTAGTAGGAGAATCAGGTTCAGATCTACTCCCACTCCTGTGGTGAAGCCAGTTTGCCTCTCATCCAACACTGCTACTTGTTCAACCCACTTTGCAATTTTGATTTGGAGAAATGCTGCAAAAACCTTTTCGATCGTATCGAGAAGGGCAATGGGACGATAATTTCATGGATCATCCTGATTGCCCTTCTTAAATATCAGCACGATTATTGCTTTCCTCCACGACTCTGGTACCACCTGTTACATGGTGAATCTGACGAATAGAGTTTTCATAAAGGTCGCCCATTTCGATTTATTTTGTTTGAGCATGACGTTTGAAATGCCGCCTGGGCCTGCAGCTCTTGAGTTCTTTAAATTTTGGATGGCCTTTTCAATCTCTTGTGTGTTTCAAATATGTTCCAAAATGTCTTCAAATGTTTCAACGGGGAAGAATTGATGCAAGTCTGAGCTTTAACCCCTTAAGTGCCAAGGACGAGGTATCTGGTCCTTGGCAACAGGGAGGTAATCCTCGTCCTTGGCACTTAAGGGGTTAAACACGATGGAAAAGTGATCGACCCATTTCGCACCCTGTACTCCATTTGACATATGATAGGCTTGTTTTAGAGTGCCTGTGTTGATGATTTCCCATATGTGGGGGCTATCTCTTATGGTAATAAGTCTCAACATCCCTTTGGCGTGTTCTTGGTCACGGACTATGTTAAATGATTTTAGCCAGTTTCGGTAGCGGAGACGCCGATTTTTCATTTCCGTGCTTTGGAATTCATTTCCTGACTTTTTCAAATTTTTCAGATCCTTTTTGAGTGCCTTGTTTGCTTCACCTATAGCAGTACTATAAGGACATTTATTTATTTTAATTTCACTTTTTTGTCCATTTCGTCGTGCTTTGAACTGCATCAACAATGCTGCATAATTTACTGTGGCTGCACAGTTTTCCACCGCAATGAATTTTGCTGTAATCGTGTCTAGTTGACTTGTACTTATTCTGAGTCTATTGGCACTGTTGTTAGTTTCCAGACAACCTCTGTATTTGTCTTGGATGGCCACTGCCATGTTAGAACTAACACATCATGGTCACTTCTATTTGTCTTCATTGTCGACAACAATTTTACTCAGGAAATGTCTAGAGGGCCAGATGTAGTCTAAGGTTTTTGTACAGGAACCTCTGTGCCATGTATGAGCAGCAGGGATGTCTCCTCTAGTATATCCATTTAACATGGAACAGTCTCTCAGAGCTAGTTCGTGAGCTAACCGTTCTCCCCTGTTTTGAGATGCAGCGTTACAATTTCTGTCGGATTCTTCACTTTGCCCTTTTAGGACGTCAAAACATGCAAAATCGAAGTCTCCACATATCAAGATAACTGGGTCATCGAGTGTTAGTAGGCACTCATCAATTAAACAAGTTATTGTAATAATGAACCTTCGTTGGGAGATCATTGCCGGGTTCCAATACAGGTTTAATATCATCAACTGCATAGGATCCAGTCCATTTCTCAAAGTCTGCTGCAATGTCATTGCTTGCACAAACAAGATTAGATTTCTGGTGTTCAAAATCTTCCAGTTGTTGTCATGCTTTATCAGAGTGATTAAGCCCGAATATGGTTGGCCAAGTGTATTTTTTCCTGCTGCATTCATGAGGATCGAATATCCGTCACAGACGGGCATCTCGCGTATCCATGTTTCTTGGAGGCAGATTATAAAGTTTTTTTTCAGAGCAGATCCATTTTTCATGGAACAGGTGATTAAACCCTCGAGTGTTCCATAATATCATCTGATAAGAGGAGAATTCTTCACTGGCTTTATGCTAATGATGTTTTTTTATGGGATCTGATAGGTATGTGGGCAATCTTGGAGGTGTCTCTGCTGTTTTTCTTTTGATGGTAAAGGTGAATTAGATTTAAGATGTTTCCACAGCACTTTCCTTCTACACTCATTTTCTGTTGGAGTGTTCAAAGGCAAGTTGTCAGCGGTCTCTGTTAAGCCATTGTCAAACAGAGGTTGTAGATCAAAGCCGAAAAACAGTAGATTCTTTTTGGCATCAATTAGAGATTTCACTATTGGTCTAGATTTGATATGCAGCGTTACCCAATCGGATCGCTCTTCCGACATATATTCTATGATTGCTATATCATCTGATCGTATTGTGCATAATGCCGGAATACTATGGAGTCATTTCAATGTATTTCTTTTGTTTAGGTTTACATCACATCCTTCTTTTATGATGTTTTCTAATTGCAATATCCAGAGGCCATTCATTTGGTTTTCTGTGTGCCTTTTTCCGGAGTCTTTAGGCTTGGGCCCCTCTTTTGTCTGTTGACTGATAGTTTGTTTGGGATTCAACGACAATTTGGTGTTGCCACTGTTTGTTTGACCTTTATTGATGATCAAAATCTTCTGTTTTTCTTGTTTTTCCTCTTCCAGGGTAACTAATGGAACACATGTTTGCTTTTTCAGCACTTCACTACAGAGTTCTTCTGTGGCTTTTTGTTTCAACAACATTAAATGCATAACAAATTCATTAGACCCCGTCGTGAGTTTTGTTGGTACCCTCTGAGTATTTAGATCTTCGTGCTCATCATCAATTGAGTATGTTGAGAACTCACAGGATTTGATAGAAGTCTTTTCATTGTTTTCCACTGAACTGATCGAGTCATCTCTAGGTCTTTTATTTTGTTTGACTGTCTCATTTTTCTGTGGAATGTCAGCAGGTTTGTTAGGTTTATTTGCATTTTTATCTGCACGCACGAATATACTGAGTTGAGCTGGCGTCGTGAGATTTCGGATACATTTCTTTGCATTGTTTGTGCGAGCACGTCTGACATGAGGTTTTTCTTTGGGTGCTCTCTGATGATCTTTACTGTTTTTGTTTGTCTGTAGTTTTTTTTCTTTTTCATTGGTTTTGTAATGATTGTTGTATTCCTAAATATGCCGAATAATAATTTGTCTGTTAAGTTTGGAGTTACCATACTTGCTTTAGTCAGCCTCTCACCTTGTCTTGTTTCAGGGGCAGTAGTCGGTTGCGTGTCTTGACATATGATTTCCGACTCTGCCTCCGCTGCGTGGATCACTTTGACAACGTGACTGTCACTTTTCTCTGGCTCCTTAGGTGGAACGATGATTTCTTTTTCCGGCGTTGGCATTTGTGTTAGATCAATTGCCTGTGGGTTGACTACTACATCCTCAGATTTGTTTGAAGCAGAATGTTAGTCTGTGACAGGTGCTTGTTTTGGAGCACCTTCAGATTTATTTAGAAGAGTTTCCCCTCTTGCCTGTATGTGGTGTCTCTTCTCATTGATCATCACAGAGATGTCATTTAGCCTGTAAGGCTCGATTAACAGGACACTTTTTACGTTGTGTCTCATCCATTTTGTAAATTCAATGACTGCTTCGATTAGGTCTGATTTTTCATTTGCCTCCCTGCAGGCAAATTCCACTAATCGAGATTGCCAATTGCGCGTGGCGCTTGCTTCGCAGTCGAGTCTTTGCATTATATTTTGAGTAAAAGTTTCTAAGACTGTCAACTTGGTGTTTGCAGCAGCAAGCAGGGCCAACTGATCGCACCCTGCATCATGTAAAGACTCATAGAGCTTCATGAATGGTAGAAGGGCAACTGATGTAGCTGCCACTATGTTATTGTTGATTTGTATGCCTGCCGCTGTTGAGAGATTTCCTTTAGTACTTGACTCTATCTCAATTTCAGCCAGTTTCATCGATGCTTGAGGCTCTGGTGTGGGGTTTTCCTTTTCTGATACTGACATACTACTTGTATACCCAATACATATTTCCTCCAAGCTGCTCGTTGCAATCTTTTCGGTGACTTTGTTAATTTTTGGTGTCAGCATCCGCTGTCCTTGTGGTATACTTCGATTATAAGATGTCGAACTGTCCGACCATATACTTTGTGTAATTTCCTCTTCACCATTTCTTTGGTATTTTTGGATATAGCTGGCATTTAAACATTCTTGCACCATCAAGAAGTCAGCTTTTAGCCGTTCTGTAAGACGTGCTTCACAAGCTGTGAGGTCCACTATCAAGAGAGATGCAGTTACTTGATTTCTTGCTGTCTGCGGCCTTATCAGATCAGTTTTCCGTTTTCCTACCTCGATGTTTCCTTCTATAATATTTCAATCATCTACCTGCTTTGTGATTGCAGGAGGTGAGCTCGTCTTTCGATGTAACTCAGGAGGTGCAAGTGCGGTGTCCTCCGGCAGATTCTTAAAACTGCTTTCTTTTAGCATTCGCTCTGTTTTGGTTTGGATTTGTGAGAGACCGTCCGGTCTCTTACCTGAATCCGCTGCCTGGAGCTGTGTTTGCAGGGTTCGTTGAGATAGCACCTTTGAAATACCGTTCAGAAAGATAAAAACCACTGGTTTGCAGGACAGGGGCACTGAACCATTTTCTGTGGTCCACCTTTGTGCTTCATGACTGTATTCTGGCGCCGAGACTGAAACTGTCGCTTCGGGCTCTATGTTTGCTTCAGTTGCTTCCGTTGCTTCCATTGGTAATCTCATTTCCAGCAAATCAGAGTCAGTTATCTCGAACAATGTTTCACTTGGCCCGTCACAGAACAAGTCCGAAGCATAGACCGATGGCGAGGGGAATTTTGAAATATCCGACACGTCAGTCGGTGCTTGTTGATTGAGAATAAGGCTCAACGAGAAGGTGTTTCCCAGTTTTGTCATATTTTTCAAAAAGATCTCTAAGCCCTCATGTTTTGTGTTTACTTTTTTCAGCACTAGGTCTGCTAAAGCAGGAATGTGCCCGCAGTCAATACTGGCAGCTTTACAAGTGTCATTTTGCTTTACATTGGTAATGCTTACCTCCGAAAGGATACCATCTTTCAGTGTCCGGCGGTGTTGAAGAGATTTCTGGCAAGTTTGCGGGCCCTGCATGGGCAAGCTCCCCACTGTCACTGCGTGCTTCATGTTCATCTTGGCGTCCTCTAGTGCCTTGGGCGGACTGTGCAGACTGAACTCTCCGACGAACTCCTTGCTGCGCTCCGTGCTCAGGATTAGCTTATATGGGTGGTTCTTGTGCTTAAAGGGACAACACCCAAAAACACCAAAAACACTGCAGGTAAACAATCACTGCAGCTCCTCAATGGAACACACTTGAGTAGAGTTTCTGGGCAGACTGAACTCCCCGCCGAACTCCGCCAGTCATTCTTATGCGGGCATACCTGGAACAGTGCTGCAATGTCCAAAATGCTTACCATGAGCCTGTATTTCAAAAGAAAGAACTTTAAGCATTTAAATCAATTTGTGAAAACAGCACAAGAACTGCTAAAGACTCACATGTGAGAAAAAGCAAACACAAAAAGCACTGCAGCAGGAGCAGAGACAGCAAGAGAGAATCAATGCAGCAGCAAAAGTTGCAAGGCAGCAAGGCAAAGGCATCGAAGAATACAGTGAATGCAAAGACAACGCAAAGCAGTAGAAGAAATAAGAAAACAGCAAAAGCAACGAGCAAAGATTAAGCAAAGCAGCAGCAGCATAGGCAATAAATATGCATCAGAACAAAGACAGCAAAAGCAAGGCAGATATAAGTAGGACATTGAAGCTTGTCCCCACAATGTGCCAATTGAAAGCCATAGCAGGCTGTGGCATGCAGCAACCAGTGTAGTAACGGACAAAAGGCACAACCTCCAACAAGGCCCAAAACAATCACTGCAAAGGTGAGTCCAGCTTACCACTTCTTAGGACAAGTAATCTAGATAAGAAAGGGTAGCCAGGTGCTCCCACAAGGCATCGGTTAAGCGTTATAGTGCCATTAACTGATACTTTGTTGACAACCCACTTTCCTCCCACATTACTCGACTCTCCCTATGATTTAAAAGACAAGGGAATGCAGATAATTGCACTTCACACTCTTTTAATGATGAACATTAATTCTATCACTATGCATGTCATTGCACAAACATCCATGGCTTTCCCCTGGTGCAATGCATGCATGATATCTGTTAGATGAAGGTGAATCAGGATTTCTCTATGATCTTGATGATTCAACACCAGTTTGAACCACTAACTATATTTCAAAAAATATCTAACATTGCAAAAGCAATTCCACCTTACATTGGCACCAAAATATTTTGCGTTTGGAATTTCATTTTAGTATGAAATTGATTGAGCTGTAAAGAACAATATCTCATCTTGTATTCAAGATAGATAAGGAACAAAGAATATTGAGGGATTAGCACCTTTGTCCCTGTGTTGAAGTTGCAGTTATTTTGTCTTTCAATATTTGCCCTGTGGAAAATGAATAGGGACAACTTAGGATTGTTTTTTTTTTTTAAATTAATTTACCTTTTAAGATGTTACTTCTGATTTTGGAAAATAGAGCTGTCGTCCCATCTGCCAGTCATCAATTTGATATAAAACCCTCTGTTCAGGTGGCTCATTTGGAAATCAATCTCTCCCCGACTGGTCCATCTTCCCTCACTTCTCTTAATGGACTGCTCTCCTTTGTGCATTGGGTCAATCCTCCATTAAGGTGTCAGCTCCAAATGTTCTGTAATCATTTCCTTCTCCTTCCTTCTACTTTCTTCATCAGCATGTCTATACTAGACTGACCACTTCTTTTTGACAAAGATGGGTCTTCCTAGCCCTAAAGGTGGGAGATAAAGCGGCTACTGTTAAAGAAATGTTAGTGTTTAGATTTCTATAATGTTTGTCTCACCTATGGGCGACTGAGGACATTTATAATTTTAGATTCTTCAAGTTGAGGCTAACAGTGTGATTTTAATGAATATTGTGCAATGAAATTTAACAGTTTTACATATTTTAACAATTTTTTAGGCAATTCAAAAAGTGGTACCCAACGTTTTTGTTACATAATCTGATAGATACTAACTCTAGCTATAACATATCAACATGTAAAGTCAATCGGAGGATCCATTAGGATGCACCAATTATAATGTTGTGGTGTGCATTTGTGGCTTTTCTCCCCTGGGTGGCAGTAGTGCCTAAATGCTCCTCCTTGCATGATTATCACGGATTATGAATTCATGTACCCTTTTTACTCTGTGGCTACATCTTTAAAGAGAAATGGTGATAGAGAGGGAAACAGCAGTTTACCCAAGGAAGGGACATTATGCTGATCGGTCTAGATGGAATTCCATTTTTATCCAGTTTATGTATTTCATATAATTTTATTGCCGACTTAAGCTTGTTCAAATATATCAGTTTGTGGTACATAGTATTGTATTTATATATGAAAAAAAATATTACAAAAGACAGATTTTGTATTTTAGGTTATTGCTTATAGACAGGTGAGAGTTTTCATCAATAACTCGATCATCCGACTCATCACTCTTAATGCTGCCTGTCTGTGAATGTTGTGTAACAGCGTCAATGGTGTCTGCATGTGAATGGTGTGGGATGTGTCTATCTTTGTCTCCTCTAATTCACCATGTATTAGCACCAGCATTTTGAGTGAGCCCCCATCAGTAGTGCCCAGTTAGTGCTGTGGGCCTCAGCAGTGGCATGCCAGTGGAACAGAAATCACACTTTCTTCCAACTATGTCACCTTACTCCTATCAAACACCAGCAGTGTGGCTTTATCCACCAATATATTGTGAATGAAATAAGATTCCACAGTTATTTTTGTAGACAACCATATGTGTCTTCCTAATGTTTCCAATGGTGCAGGAATGCATCAGTGCAGAAATATATCTCTGAACTGTAGTTCCTCATTTGAAGGAACATTTATGAAATATTGATTGACTTTACACTTTTTTATATAAAATATAAGCATTTTTTTGTGACCATCATTCATTGGCTCTTGTTCAACAAGTGTCGCTTGAACAATATCACAGCTCCCTCACTACAACTACATTGAGATTTCCAAAGAGATTAAGAGAAGGTTGCTTCCTTAAAATCGCTGCTGTAAAATCTCACATATTTCTAGCAGTGCACAGTCACTTTATTTCTAACACCGCTTTCATAAAGATGTGTTGATCTTTAAATATTGTGCAATAGATGAGAAATCTGAAATTCATTGGATGCATGACTGTGTTTCTAAAACTGTCAACGTTTTGTTTTTGTGCTTTGAATCAATCTTACAACACATCTTTATAGGGTATATAAAGATTCACACTCTGCCCTATGACTGTTTGGAGCGAGATGGGTTTTGACTGTAGACAAGTCTCCACTGTGTCCCCTTTACCCACAGATTTTGTGTGTCTCAATTGCCCCTCCTGGAGACAATATGTGGGATCATGTTCACAAGGAGCTGCAGCTCAGAGGTGTGGGTTTCATAAGAAAAGGCCCAGAGTTAGAAAGTTTCCAGGCCTTTATGTGAAAAATTTGCAGTTGACACAACTAGACATGTAGGATAACGTACTTTGGCACAATGTGCACAATACTACTACCACATCAGCCAAATAGCTTTGAACTGACCCCCTCCCCCACCCAATCAAAGCTCATGTCGCCCAATGATGACCATTAGTCAGCTTGGACCCAGTGGCCTTCCCACTTTGAAGTGAGCTGCATTTGCAGATTTTTCAAGCTGTGTACCAACAATTCATCAAGTCTGCACCCAGCAGGAGAGGAGCCAGACACCCTGCCACATTGCACTCAAGCCAGACTTTTTTAAATTTTCCTTATAGTGATAATGTTGATTTGCAAAGGGGGCAAACACGCTCCTGCCCCCATTGTTAAGGCAGTATGGGGCAAATGCCCCTTCTGCCCCTGTGTACTCAGTGCCTATATCTTCAAACAGCATGATATAATGTGCCTCATTACGACTTTGAAGGCAGCCATGGTGCTATGAGCACCATGGCTGCCTCCAAAGTCGTGTCCGGGTTCTCAGAACGGGGACTTACCGGGTCATTCCAACCTTGGAGGAAATGGTAAGTCCCCATTCTGAAAATTATTCCCCATTCCCTTTCGAGCCCCCATAGGGAATGGGGAAGGAGCTAATAACGGGCCCACAAATAGCGGGCCCGTTGTTAGCTCCCTGGTTTCTCAACGGTTCCCGCTAAGGGCGGCTGGTAAAATCAGCCGGCCTTAGTGGGACCTGCTAAGGGACCTCGGAATGCATCTGTAAGGGGTTAACGTCACCGGCATCCTTACGGTGTCATTAACCCCTTACCGCTGGCCTCGTAATGAGGCCCATTGTCTGTAATCTGTGGGTATATGCAGCTTTCTGGGACAATATTATTGTTCTCCAATGCCCCATGGTCAAGTTACTCTCATAGAAAGGTCAAGTTGCACAATTTAGGGATCAGTGACTACTTTCTGCATTCAACACACCTGTAGTCCCTTCGCTCTTTCCATGGTGGCCATTGCTGTGCCGGAGAAGCACTGAGAGAGTGTTGTAGTGGCTGACGAGGGATAAAGCAGCTGCATGTAAGTGGGGCAGTGAGAGCTTTGGAGGTTATCGTGGGCAAGTGAGGTAGACATTGGGGTGGTGGAAGAGGGTAAGGGGGCCTGGGAGTACTTACCTGCTGCCTAGCAGGGATGATCGTGGTCTCATGCTTCTTAGGAGGCTCAGAACACAGGCTTTGCCATGGTGTGTAACCCCGATCCAAGCTTTCTGATTGTTAGGAGGTCCCCGGACCCTCTGATGTGCTAATAAATTATTCCAACCCTGGGGAGTGTGTATTGACGCACACCTCAGTTATGGGCCTGGGGTAAAACTGAGGGCCCATAACATGGGTAAAGGAATATAACATTTGTTAAACCCCTCTCTGTAATCACTGTTATGTTTAGGAGGTGCTCAGAACCTTGCAGTGAGTATTGTTGTAGTGGAATGCTGACTAAGAATGCCTCTGAGCATTAGCACAAAATGGTGGGAGAGATTTATCAAGCTCTACAACAGTGGGTAACGTCCACTGCAGTGCCATTGTAGAACTCACCATTTTAAGGACGTGTTATCAAAACAAAATCTAGGGTATTCATAGCTTTACCAGGTTTTGACATCAATACACCAGATTCTTGGACAATTACCCTCCAATGCACAGGTATTCACCCTATTATCGACACTCTGCATGATTTGCATCGGAGTGGCAGTTTCCATTGTGCCCAATTAGGAGTCATTGAAGGATTACATTATCGCCAGCTGGCAGAGAAATGCCTGGATATGCCCAGTTGTCATAGCTGTTCAAGATTCCAATATGCCCAACTAGGATTGCAATGGAATGTTTCATTATGCCCACTTAGCACAGAAGTGCTATACTAATATGAGAAATGATCACACACAATGGCAAATTTAAATAAGCGCATCTAGCACAGTAATTCCCCATTCCATTAGCAGTCGTTATCGCAGTAAATAAAAGCACTCTTATGACCAACATCACATTAGATCCAGACTTCTTCATGCACAGTTAGCACCGCAATGACATATTCTGTAGGGGCTGCATGTGTGTGGTGCATCAGGGTGTATCTGTGTGAGTTTGCCGTGCAGTGCTATGTCATGTTCACATCAGGGTGATGTGTGTGAAGGGCAGTACTGGAATAGTGTGTTCAGTCCTATTATGAGGGTGTTGTCTGTGTATAGCAGTAATGGGGCAGTGTGTGTGTGTGTGTGTGTGTGTGTGCGTGTGTGTGTGTGTGTGTGTGTGTGCGCGCGCACATGTGTTTGTGTAATGTAGTGCAAGATGCAGTGTGTGTATGCGGTTCAGTGTTTTGGTGTGTATGTGTGTGTGTAGTGAAGAATACTTTGTCTACAGAGCAGTGTTGGGGCTGTATGCATGTAGTGTGCGATAGTATGAGTGCAGTAAAGTGCCAGAGGCAGTGTGCACAGAGTGGTGTTGGAGTTGTGTGTAATGATGCTTTGAAGGGATGGTAAGAGCACAGAGCTCGAGACAGTGTGTAGAGCTGTGCTGGATATGTACATTATGTTGCAGTGTGGGGATGGTTTGAGTGCAGAGCAGTGTTGGGGTTGTGTGCATGTCTGCAGTACAGTGTGGAAGATTGAGTGCAGATCAGTATGTTGTGCAGTGGGGTGGTGTGTATGTGCAGTGCTGTGCAGTGCTGCACAATGTGAGAGTACAGTGCAGTGGGTGGTGTGCTGCCAAACTGGAAAATAGGCCCAGTGTCTATTCTGTGTCATTAGCAAAAATGATTCAAAATGTCTCGTAGTTGGAGAAGAAACCTCTAACGGTTGTGTGTTCTGTTTAAATGCACAGGAAGAAGAAACCATGTCATCTTGTGATTCTTAAAAACAGAAATGTTGCACAGTATGATTGAATTACACAAGCATAATTTGATTTTACAAAATACATCAATTGTATTTATTCATCAATATGTTTCTACTCTGAATGATACAGAGCATGATGTGGCTTTTTGGGCGTAATGCTCAAATCTTACATTACCTTTGAACGATGGTCTGCACACTGCTTTAAAGTGTTCAGATTTGCCCTGCAGTCTGTTACAGGAGGGTGCCAGTGGTGTGACCATTGACCACGTTCAGCTGTGCACCCACTCCCCGCTAGTCTCCTAAATCAATGACCTTAATGAGCACTGCAAGTTAAGGAACGCTGTGTCTGTCTGGATTTTAACCACTTGGAAACAGAAATGCAGGTTTTAAAAAATAAAAAAAACAATGGCCCTGCTTTGCAATTAAAAACATTAACAGCCCTTTTTTTCCCTTGCCGGATTTGTGAGGAGGATACATTATATTGCATTCCCTCTGTTTAAAATTGTGGGGGTGAGGTTTATCATCCATGTGCCCTCATTTCCTACACCCATGGCCTCCAAGTATTTTAGAGCTCCTGCTGTGAAGCTCTTCAGGCATGCTTGTGGGAAATGCGCAGTTTTTCAATATCGTATTTTTTTAATTTGGTTCAAGGTTTTAGTCTTTAGGGTCAACCGTTGTGTTTTTTAGGAGCTGGGTTTGACAAAGAGCACACATTTTAATGTGCTCCTTTTATGGTACATAAAGTGTAGATTTTACTTCGTAGTTTTTATGTTCATTCTTCATTTTCTCCTTTCTCCAGATCTTTTTTCTCTTTCATGTTTCTCGTGTTGCATTCTACTATTATGTTTCCAGTGTTGTGTCCTTTCTTTCTTTTTAATTCTGGTCTGTTGTTTCTGTCCATCTCATCTCCCGATCCCTGCCCTTTTCTCTACCTTTTTCTTTGATCCCACCCCCCGCACTCTCCCATGATTTTGCAGCAGGTGCTCTGTCTCCCTTGCGTTTTCTCTCAAACAGTGAATAAGCCCATGCACTACTCCCAATCCTCACCAACTCTCTATGGTATTCCTGCTTCCCTCACTCTCTGTGTGGTGCCCCCATGTTAACACACCTGCTGAGGAACGCTATGTGCAACCAGAGGGAGCAGCTGCCTAAGAGACTTGGAGAGAGGAAAGGAAGGACATAGAGGGAAGGACAGATTGATGGGAAGGGGAAACGGAAGAGAAAGCAAAAAAAGACGCAGGAAGGCTGTTGGGTAATGAGAGATAAAGAGGCAGGGAAAGGGCAAGAGATAGGTGGACGGTAGAGGAGGGAGGGTGGTCAGATTGGGCAGAAGAAGAGAAAGAGAAGGTAAGTGGGTTTGGGAAGAGAAAGGAGCAATGAAGATTTGATGGAGGAACACATAGGGCCTCATCACGACCCAGGCGGTAAGTTACCGCCTGGGCCGTGACTTTACCACCATGGCATAAACTACGTTTACGCCATGGTGGTTGGCGGACTTACCGCCCCATTCCGACCTTGGCGGGGCGGTAAGTCCCCAATCCCCATTTACCCTTCCCCATTCCCATTTTTGCCCCATAGGGCATAATGGGAGTGGGGAAGGCGTTAATTACGCCACCGTAAACTACGGTGGGGTAATTAACTCCATGGTCCCTTAGCGCCATGGATTTTAACACCTGCTAACAGCAGGTGTTAAAGTCGCCATGGCGCTAAGGGACCTCGTACTCAGGCGGTAAGGGTCGGCGCTGTTTACGGCGCCGTAAACCCCTTACCGCCTGGGTCGTAATGAGGCCCATAGTGACGTTTGAGGAGAAAACGATGGATGAATGAGAAGAAGGGTGAGGGATGGAGGAAAATAGAGGAGTCTCAGTGTTAGAGATGAAAGAAAGACAGGGAAGAGGAGGGAACAACTATTTCCATAGCATTAAAAATGAAAAATGTAAACAAGACAAAACAGTGTTAATGACCGAAGTTGTTGCAGACATGGTCCTCATCTACCTTTTCTGGACCTATTTGTGTTCACATGGCACGAGATGCTTGAAGGTGGTGCTTCTGTCTGGTACAGAGCAAGTTTGTTTTTTCATAGGTAAAGGTACTTTGTAGTCAGTCTTACTGATATGTCACCACTATGGGCCTCATTACTACCCAGGCGGTAAGGGGTTAACGGCGCCGTAAAAGGTGTCAGCGCCGTTAAACCCTTACCGCCTGATTACGAGGTCCCTATGCGGGTCCCGACCTTAACGGCCGCAAAGGGACTTTCGAGGTAATTACGGTACTGCAATTTGCGGTACAGTGATTACCGCCTTCCCCATTCCTATTGAGCCCTATGGGGGCAAAAATGGGAATGGGGAAGGGCCAATGGTGAAAGGGGAATTACCGCCCCACCAACCTTGGAATGGGGCGGTAATTCCGCCATTCACCATGGCGGAGTTGGTAAAATACCAGCGGTAACCATGGCGCTAGTAGCACCATGGTTACCGCCTGGGTCGTAATGAGGCCTTATGTGTTGATCAATTATCTCTTTCTTAAGTACATAACGTTGCACAGAAACTTGCCTTTCATCGCACATCACTGAAAGGCGAATTCACCACACCCAAACAATTGCACCTTTAATCCCACTCCCCATTACCTTGAATCTACCATCAAAACCAGTCTCCATCCGAACATGATTCACAGTGAAATTATGTGTTCAAGAGTTTGAAACCTGTGTTAGGAGTATGCACGAGAGTTCCATGTTAAACATGCAACATCTGTTCCCATCTCCTCCATGCATCAATGTACCCTCAACGATCTCTGTCAGTCCCTTCCTTTCATTGAATTCTGATCAACCTTGCTTTTGGCGCTCTATGCCAACGTCCAGTTGGCAGGATCACTTGCTCTCTTTGGCCAAGATCTGTTTCCCGGGGGTTCATCAATTTTCCTCATCAAACATTGCAGCTGCTTTGGCATTGGCTGATGCCCGGCTCTGACCGCGAGTGTCCCTCCCTATTGGCTTACCGAGACGACAGGAATCTAAATGGAGTTCGGTGTCTCGAGCCGACGTCCCACCAGGAAAGAGCGGGATACTGCGTAGACAAGCTCGTGCCAGGGTCATGCCAGCTGCCCCCTCTCTGAAGACCGAGCACTGGCGGCCCACTGGATGTGCATGACCTTGAAGGCCCAGCTGCTGGGGAAGACAGATAATGCATATTTATGTGCCAGCCGGGAGGATCTGATTAAAGTAATCAAGAGCGCACGTTGTCAGAACTGGGGAAATGTTTGTATTTAGGTTGCTTAAGCAGCCGAATCACGGGGCCTGTTATTATGTAGACTGGTGATGCACCAGCCCATTACTGCTATCCAAACAATCAGGACGATGGCCTTCTTAATGGCATGAATATTCGGGTGAAGTACCAGCCGCGCATATGCTAATGCTTAAGCACATAAACTAAAGCACAGTTACTGCCGATTGGACTTGCATATTAAGGCCTCAAGGCTACTAAGGATTATTGGCTGGAGAAAACGGCAGAATGTAAAGCAGCTGAGCGCCATCTGAGAATTAAGGGCCGGCGATTAGAGCTTGCTGATGCGATGCTGTGTCGGGGGCTGGTGGAAGCCTCGGCAGCTGACCATAATGCATTGGGTGATGGCTAATGGTCCAAGCTGAGCCGCCCGAGGCATGGGCAATCTGTGCAGTGGGCCAGTGCCCCGATGTCAGTAGCTTTCAGAGGCGCCTCACAAGGCACCAGTGTCTGCCTCAACTTCTGTGCAGCTTCGATGAACGAAGCTCATGTGAGGCCACGCCTCACAACCTCCTGTGACACCCTAGAGAGAGACACCGTTCCCAGCAGAGCATCATATGCTGCAGGCCCTTTAATGACAGTGGGCCTCATTACGACCTTGGCGGAGGTCCATGGCGCTATTGGCACCATGGACCATGGCGCTAAGTTGCCAACTCCGCCATGGTGGTTGGCGGACTTACCGCCCCATTCCGACCTTGGCGGGGCGGTAAGTCCCCAATCCCCATTTACCCTTCCCCATTCCCATTTTTGCCCCATAGGGCATAATGGGAGTGGGGAAGGCGTTAATTACGCCACCGTAAATTACGGTGGCGTAATTAACATCAAGGTCCCTTAGCGCCATGGATTTTAACACCTGCTAAAAGCAGGTGTTAAATCCGCCATGGCGCTAAGGGATCTCGTACTCAGGCGGTAAGGGTCGGCGATGTTTACGCTGGCGTAAACCCCTTACCGCCTGGGTCCTAATGAGGCCCAGTGTATCACTGGAACTGTGCGAAAGGACCAGAAAAAAGGTCCGACTTTACCAAAAGTCTGAAAAATGCATAGCACCAAAGGTTAGAACACCAAAAGTTCGAACCTTTGGTGGCATGCATTTTGTATAAATAAATACAAAAAAGAAAAGTCTGCAGAAGCTGCGAAGGTGTCCCCCGCAACACCCCACTCAGCATACTATACAGTATAGTGAGCAGGGGTTGGGAGGGACAGCTCCGCGGCACACCTGACAAAGGAAAAAAAAAATGGGGCTTTGGGGGTGTCCCCCCAACACCCGGCTCACTATACTGTGTTGTATAGTGTGTGGGGTGTTGCGGGGGACACACCTGCAGCACACCCAAGAAAGAAAATGAAAAAAAAATAAAACAGGGGCTGCAGGTGTATCCCACGCAACATCCCGCTCACTGGCCCTCATTACAAGTCAGGGGGTGGACCATGGTGCTATTAGCACCATGGTCCATGCCGGATTCCGCCATGGTGGATGGCAGAATTACCGCCCCATTCCAAGGTGAGTGGGGCGGTAATTCCCCATTCACCATTTGCCCTTCCCCATTCCCATTTTTGCCCCATAGGGCATAATGGAGATGGGGATGGGGAAGGCGCTAATTACGGCACCGTAAATTACGGTGCCGTAATTAGCACCAAGGTCCCTTAGCGCCTTGGACTTTAACGCCTGCAAAAAGCAGGCGTTAAAGTGTGAATCAGGCGTTAAGGGTTAACGGCGCCGACGGCGCCGTTAAAACCTTAACGCCTGACTTGTAATGAGGGCCACTATACTTTACAGTATAGTGAGTGGGGTTTGCGGGAGGAACCCCTTCAGCTTCCCATAACAAAAAAAACAAAAAAACAAAAGGACCCTGTGCCGCCGGTTCTCTATCACGGAAGTGAAAGGGAACTGGCGCTGCAGGGACACAGCGTGAAGAAAAGGTAAGTAGGGTTTGGTTATGTTGGGGGTGTGGGTGGGGGGGTGTTGAGGATGTGGGTGGGGGGTGTCGTGGGTGTGTTGTGGGTGTGGGCAGGGGTGTGGGTATGTAGTGGTGTGCAGTGTATATTTGCATGGGAAATGTACATGGTAGGCAGAATCATAAGCAGTACCCTTTGGGAACACCACACACAATTAAGACTACAAGTGACAGTACACATTCACCTTTGGTACAAGCCTGTACCACACAGTAAACGTGGTAGCAATGGCTGAACAGCCAGACTTATCTCAAGAGTAAAGTGAGCAGTATCAGAAGTTACACAAATGACAGCAATTACTATGGTTCAAACAAACACTGATTCAAGGTTTCTGAGTAAAAGAATATACATTTATTTACACATCAGTTGTAAAACAATTCCCTAAAGTAAAGCAGTAGAAAAAATCACACTCTTAATATACTACACACTACCCAATAGATTGTGGACAAGTTAAGCTCAAAATGAAGTGTGACAAAAATTGGCACTCCAGCAATTTAAAAAGGGAGGGAAAGATAAGGTTATTCAAAATCGAGCAGCACCAACAAGAAAGTAGGCAGGGCAATCTAGAAAAGGCTTACTACAACTAGGATTCCAATCAATAGGACTGGGCCAATGTCAATGGTTGAGAGTCTTTGCAGAGGATCACACAGTTCAGAGTAGTTTGTGGTTAATTCTTTGCCAAGAGTTCGAAATGAAGTTGGTCAAAGAAAAGTTATTTAAAAGAGTAGAGAAGGACAAGCCCTCGGATTAGCGAATGATTTCAAACACTTTCACTGCGTTCGGACGGAATGAACGACTGGTTTTTAACACTACCTTAGTAGAAGAAGAATGTTGTAGCTGAGGCAGAGGTTTCTGGCAGATCCTGCAGCGACTGTCTGACTAACACAAAGGAGGAAGACTGGAGGGTCCTGCACTGCCCAGGGAAGAAACCAGCAGCAGAGCAAAGCAATGAATAAAAGGTGCACACCTTAAAACGCAAGCAGGGTCCGGTCCTCCTGGCTATCCTCCTGGGTACAGCAAATTCAACCAGAGCAGGGAGGCCTGGCTTGCAGTTTGGTGAACTGGTTGGTCCCACCAGCTCAAGGGGACAAGATTCCTTGCAGATCTTCCCTGTCATCGAAGTTTGGAGATTTCGGACCCGCAGCAGGGCTTCACCGGGAGGTTCAGTCGTGGTAGAGGTCCTCTTCTGTCAGCTTCTCTTTGGGTTTTCTCGATCCAGTGGCGACTTTGCCTTCCCAGTCCCAGAGATCTGCTTTTTATGCAGTTTTCCCCCTTTCACACAGCCTGGCTGTCAATCACACAGCAGGGTCGCTGTCCCGGCGGGACAGTCACCACAGCCAATCATACAGAGTGCAACATGTGTCTCTAAGGAGACCCTGTGCAGGGAGTCTCAAACCCCTCCCTCACATCCTTTCCCCCTCAGACATTCAGGCGCCTAAGGAGGGCTTCTGTGGAGAAGCCCGCCAAAGGACGGCGAGCAAATGAACCAAACCTGGCTTGGCACGCAGAGTAAAACATGAGAAAGACCTTTACAAAAAGAAATGCTGAAAAAACCCAGCCTTACACAAATAAAAGTAAATGGGGTACAGCGTTTTAAGTTTGAGGCTAATAACTTAGCCTAAAACAGTACCAAGGCTATTTAAATAGACCACAGTAGGAAAAGTAGGGTAGATACCACTGCCACCAGCCAAATATTAAAGAAAGGGAACAAAATAATGTTCCACGAGAAACAGACAAAAAGGGATAACTATTAACCCATTCCAGAACTCTATGTAAGATAGTTTGTATTGGGTCTGTGAATTTGAAAGACTAATAAAGTAAATGGCAACTTTACATGTTCTGGGAGACAGTAGTCAGTCCCAGAAAATGGAGTTTAAAGTGGGAAGTTTGAAAAAAAACAACCCCGTGTCACTGCACTAAAGGTGCTGTGTAACACCTAGTAAACAGATGGTGCCTATGGAGTAGGTGAGGCTCCACAGTCTATGAACACATACATGTTAAGCACACACAGCAAAACATATGTAAGAGTGGGAAAAAAAGGCTCACACTCTTACCAGGTGAAAAAATAAATCCTAGAAATCCAGCAAAGCTGCTGAGGGACTCAGTAGGTAAGGGGAATTAGCCATTCTGGAGAATTCTCCTTAACAGTACAAACCTTTTGAGGTGCGTTCATTTCTCATGCAAACTTTTCCGTCACTGACTTTTCCATGATGGAAAAATCACGCAGATCCGTATCACTTTCAGCACATTCAAGTGGTGGCGATTTACAAATGATGGTCCATTTAAGAGACCATTGTTTTGGAGGAGGGGTTCCTATTGTTTCTCTCTTAAGCAATGCAAATATGCATTTTCCTTCTGAAAGCACACACAAAACACCATTAGCTGTGCAAATAACACACCAAAAAGAGTTTATTTTTGGTAGAATGTGATATTTTCATCAGATATTTGAATCCAGTATTTGTCAAACATGGGCACACAAACAGGTAACCTTCTCACACATAACATGATCAGATCCATCCTTCTTGTCCTCCCGCAAAGGCCTCAAAACCTGGCTTTTTCCCCAAGAAATCCAGAGGTAGTGAATTCATACAATTATCTTTGTATCTAGTAACTGTCTCAACTTTGTACCTTGTAAAGTACTACCTATGATTGAAACCAACTGTAATCATTGTGCTCATGTATACTACTTACTATAGAACCAATTATGTCTGCAACCAACTCTACTCTCTTCTCTGTGTAAGCCTTGTATGCTTGTAACCACTGTGACCACCAATTTTTAGTAAACAAGTACCCAGTTACCTCTGGGTTAGGTGTGCTCTATAAATGTAAAGATATATAAATACATTTACATCTTGAAAATACATTTTCGAAAACCCAAAGCAATTTTTTCTTCATTTTGCGGAATTGCATTCTGGTAGTTGTAGTCTCCCAGTCAAGATGGGTGAATAATGCCACAATTGTACACATTTGACTTTACGTATTTCTGTAATGATTTATATATTTGAGAGGGTTTGTACTATTGAAGTAATCTTTATAAAGCAGAGTATTATTTTAAGTCAGATGTAGGGTTGAGGAGGGGGAATGAGAGGGCAAGCGAGTCCTGAATATTTGCCCAGGATGTGGCAAGAGTGGTTTCAATCCTGGAAATGGGTGCAGTTATTGACAGCGTGACTTTTTTCTGCGGGTGGGTGCATCCCCCTTGGATGTTTGGAGGTCAGCGTATTGCTCAGGCATTTGGCTACCAGGATCTCACCCAGGTTGTCATGTTTCCAGTGCAGACACTTACCAAAAAGACGCATAAAATGATCAAAGCAGATGCTGTTTTTGGGATTTGTTTTCTAGGGAATATTTCACTACATATTGCTTGTTTAAAAAGGTGAGCTCCCTTTATACCAGGAGAGCGTATTTAATGAAAAATTTCCCATCTCAGGTTATCTTTCAGTTGTTGATTATTTTTTTTATTTCTTTTTGCAAGATCAATGCTTTTTTGTCTGGTGCATGTTCTACTAAGGGGAAAGGTCAAGTAAACTGAATTTGTATCATTCAACTTTAAGATATTTTCACTTACTGTTTGTATATTCTTGGGAGACAGTTTTGATATGAGTGTAAAAGTTCCCACACCCAGGGATGCCCGGGAGCCGGACTGATCCCTGTTAAAAAAAACACATTTTACGGCACATTTTGCCGCAGGAGTAGGAAAGAAGACATCATTTACAGGAAGGTCTAAACATATAACCTCTAAGCAACAGTCTCCCAACCTGCTCAGTTGCCTTTGAACTTTCGGCTATAGAATTCTCTGCTATTCGACACCCGGTGAACAGTTTTGGCCCGCTCTCCCCCTTCAATCAAGACTCAGGGGGTAAATTAATGAGGCTACCTTCTCATTTTATAGTGAGCAGCAGTTGATAAATGTAGTTATTATTTGCTATTATTTTTTTTTGACAGTCAAAATAATCCTTATGTATAGCTTCTGAAATAAAAGCATATTGCTAATTTGAGCAATATACTAAAATATACACACTATAAAAATGTAAACTATTGTGAAACTTCAGCAAACACAGCAGTTAGTTTCAGTTAGCAAAACACAAAAACATACGTTTGCAATGTTTCCACAGATAGCGTTTTTAAACCAAAGTTTCAAAAGACCTTTTGCAAACAGTATTTCTATCAATTACATCTGGGAAGAGAAGTGTTCATGTTCCTGAATTTCAAACTGCTCTCAAATCCGGTCATCACCACTTAACCAAAGTGAGTGCTCCGACAAACATTGTTCTCACTATGCCTCATCTGCCAAAATAAGAAGTCTGTATAAGGTATTCAGCTGTCCGCTACTTAAAAAAAAATGCCTCACTCCTGAAATTGGCACATAGGTAAATGTTAATATTGACAATTCATATACTGGACCTCACAATGTATTTGTCTAGTACCTTACGCATGGCAACATGTTTTTAATTTAACTTCCCATAATACCGTTGTATACTAAAGACTCATTCTGTGACATCACTTATGTTATTACTTATGCAAATTAGGGGGGCCCACACATCTTTTGCCACCCAGTGCCCCGCAAATCCTAGGGCCGGCCCAAGGACTTGGAGTGTCACAAAAATTGCAGATTAGGTGAGTCTTGTTTCACCAAAATGCACAGCATGCAACATGCCTTCAGAAGGTCTGCTTTGTGTTGAAGTTGATCACTTCTATTAAGGATTATGGGCCACAGAAATGGCAAAATGTAAAGCAACAGAACCTAATCTCAGAATGTAGGACCAGGGGAATCAAGACTGCTGACTTCATCCTGTAGAGCACAGGGAAGGCTGATGGCTCTGTCACTGGCGACGGATTTGGGGCCTTTCTACTTTTTCTACTGAAATGGGCCTCAAGCCTCAGGAGGCCTCCTGACAGCTGCTCCCAGGTTGACAGTCTTATAACAAAGCAAAATACTGGTCTAATTCAGGACATTAAATGTGTGTTTTGATGTACACACATTACAGGCTGCCTTTGCTGGCACCTTTAGGCCATCAGCTACCTCAGGCTTTGCAGTATCCAGCAGCATTCATATCACCTGATGTCCTTTCCATTCCAGTTTTCGACAACAATACCACCTTGCTGACAAAGAATGACTTTTAGATTTTGAGTGGACATGTGGTGTTTCAGCTCCATGCTGGCCGCCTGTTCTGTGATCATCGTCAGCTATTTACCCCCTCACTGCATTCCATTTTTTCTCCATTATAATAAAAGCACCCCGTGGGTGCCTCAGAATGTTTTTCCCAGGATTAGGCAAAGAGTTCCCAAAATATCATATTGCAATGGGCCCACACGAGCCATGTCACTTCTTCTGCCAACCCAGTCTGTAACGCATTCAGGGATATCTTATCGTACGAAGGAGTATCGAGTCAGCCACTCTATTGACTCAGTGAGCGTTGTTTTGGGACAATACACAATATGCAACATGCCTTAATAAAGTCTGCTTTGTTTAACCTGAATAACTACTATTACGATGTATATCTATCCCTGTGTGCTATACCACCTCATAATGACCCAGAAGCCTTTTATTGGATATAAACACCGGCTAAGAGACATTATGGGTTGTTATAGGCCGAGGTTTTTATTAGTACCCTCGGGTAAGGCTATGTGTCTCACAGTTCCCATGGGGTACTACTATCTGAGAGGCTGGTAGGTTGGCGGAAAGTGTGATAGGTGGAGGGGCAGGGCAAAAGGAGCCAGAGGCAAGTTGAAGAGGAGGCCGGTGTTGCGAGGAAATTGACAGGATAAGGAATGGCTGCAACTGAAGTATTGTGTCTTTGCTGGAGGGCAAAGGCAGCAGGCAGTGGAGTAGTAGAGTAAGCAGTTGCTGGATGTGGGTGTAGTTGTGCATAGTGAGAAATGTTTGTGGAGAGAGGCAATAAGAGTCATGTATGCACTCACCCAGGCTACTAAGAAACATTATTGACTCCAGAAGATGTGAGAATATAAGGTAGCAGAAAGTTTTTTTCAGATGTAACATCTGTTGAATAGAGCCTTCTAATATGAACCTGGGGATTACAAAGCAGGCTGAGATTGCAGAATCTATGGTGCAATTCAATTGATAAAAAGTCACACAATTTATAATGTTATGTCACTGCAGCGCGGCCCGACTTACATCACATGAATTGATTTTTTAGGTGGATAACAATTACCTTATAGATTTCCCACTTTGGTCTTGGGATAAGACATACCCCAAAACATTATCCACATGGCAAAGCCAATTTCTTATGGGGAAAGGTCCGTGACAAAACCCAGGGTTTTCATCACTGGGGGAAGCCCTTTCCCATGAACTCAGGCTGGTGAGGCCACTACCAGATAGTACCCCTGCAAGTGGTACTTAATGGTGGATATCTTGGGAATGGAAAAGGCCTATGGGACGAGATACAGCACCTTGGGAGAAACACAATATATTTCCTGTACCCCTCAACTTCCCTCAAACCTTTATCCTGAAGAGGACATAATAACCACAAACACTTCCATGTATGCCTGCAGAATAGAGAATGTCACTTCCCCAAGAAACCCAGAGGCAAGGAAGAACACTGAGTACATGGTTAACTATAATACGGGGACAAGGAAGGCATGGGAGTAATGAGGAACACTCTACCAAACCAATAAAAACGCACCAGTCAGTTAGTGTCAAGCAATTCTGAATAGAACATACAAAGGGAAGAAGGACTTTGTGAAGAGAGAGATCCTCCCTGGAGGAAGTGGAAACCAGTTGTGGGGCACTTACCCACTGGTAGAGGCGTCTCCAAAACATCATTTGCAAACAAACAGTGAGGGAAGCAGACACCGAAGCTCCCAGCCAGACGGGAATCATGGAGCAAGTGTTAAAGCTGAGACCCGCAGCACGGAGTCCAGGAGTCAGCGCAGAGACACTGCAATCCCTGGAAGCATCAGATGGAAGCCGAGAAGTACCAAAATAACCACAAACAACCCAAGACCACCAGTGAGCTCACCAGAGAGATCAGAGAGACTGAGACGGTTGGCCAGACAGTTAAGAAAAGGGAGGACTAAGAAGGCGAGTCTGGGACCCACAAACCTAATCAAGGCTTACAACAAGATCTTCATAGTCACATTACCTGGCAGGATAGTGCACCAGGTTGCTGTCACCAACTAAGTAGTAGCAAAGTGAGAAGTCTACAACTACAAATACAGAAAAGGTGAGTCCGTGACTCAGCCCATCCGAAGAGAGAGCCAAATCAATGTTCACAGTCACAGTAGCTGGCAGGATAGTGTACCAGGTTGGCTGTGACCAACAATGTAAAAGCAAAGAGAGAAGACCACAATTAAAAATACAGAAAGGGTGAGTCTGGGACTCACACCCAAATGAAAAGAGAGCCAAGGCAATCTTCATAGTCATAGTACCTGGCAGGACTTACCAGGGTGGCTGTGAAACTAAACAGAAGGCAAGAGGAAAAAGGACATTACCATTGGAAACGTGATACAGAACATAATTTTCATAGTTTTAGTACCTGGGAGAAATGAGAGCCAAGTTGACTGTGAAATATACTGGGAAGAACCCCCTAAACCCCCAAGTAGTTTGAACACACAATATAAAGGCAAGAAAAGGGAGATACTACCTATACATTTGGAAGACGCAGGAGTGATTACCAGGGGGAAAAAAAGCAAGCCGGCCATTCCCCTTTGTTGTTTTCTGCACATTCTTGGGAACACCAAGAGAAGGAAGACCTTTGTCAGACATTCTGAGGGTGCACAGACCTGGTGAATAAGGTTGATTTTCCTCTTTGAAGTTTATTTGTTGCACCATTTTGAAACTTTATTTTGCTAGTTGAAAAAAGAAATCTGAGACTGAAGAAAATCCCCTTTTCACATTAGTTTGAGTTCTTAGTGTGAGGGCTGGAAATAGGTTTTTTGACACAGCAGTGGACTCATTTCTTTGGACTTTCCTGTCAGACTTGTTAGAATATTATTTTGAGGCAGGGAAACCTCTCTTAGTGTTACAACAGGAAGGGATTTCCCCAACCATCATTTATTTAATAAAGGTTTCTGCCAACAATCATGCCACCTGTGTGTCAGTCTCGTCCTTCCACACCCTTACACTACCCAGAGCTGTCTTGAGATCAGGAAAAGAAAGTGTCAGCTTTCTGTAACACAAGCTCCATTATCAATCACTGTGACTAAGCCAATAAAAGACATGAACAGACACAGCTGTGTGTATCACAGGTAAAGGTTTGTATGTAAAATGCATTCATAATTCTGGATATTCATCGACCTTTTATATTAAGATTATCTAGGTGGCGATACTGGAATGGCATTGATGACTTCATGGCCGCCATTAATGGAAACTACATATAGCTGAGGCCTCATCCAGAGCCTACTCACTGACCTGACAGAATATTAAGGCATCATTAAGTGGTTGCTTCATGAAAGTACCTTATTACAATGATTCCATAGTTTTCCAGGACATCTCTTCCTGCAAACAATTTCTGTTGATTGCAAGACCACATCAAAATGTATAATGTCTAGACTTGGAAACGATGCAAAGAGCTGGGGAAGAGCAGCCTGGAGTAGGGAGGCTGCTGCTCTTGCTGGAGGAGGAGGGGTTCTGCTGTCTCACCTGATCCACATTTAAAAAAACACTGTCTATGGCGATGCCATGGTGAAGAGTGGGGGAAGAGCAATCTAGGACAGTCTGAGCTGCTGGGCTGCAGAACTGTGTTCGAAGCTGTCTGGGCTGTTGGATGAGTCCAGTGTGAGAGGGCTGGATTCTGTGACTCTGACATTGTGAGCCTTGAGATTCATGGAGTGGATTGATCTACCAAAGTACCAAGGTACTGTACATAGAAACTCTGGCCCAGTTCTCGGTGTATCTAGCGCTGACACATTAAGGGGCCATTGTGGTGAGGTGGGCCTCCGGTCTGTGTGTGCACACAGAGGCTACCTCTGCAGCCACATCTTGTGTCTTTTCTGCGTTCTTTTGCGTCCTCTCTTTACTCTGATGTGCTGTTGGTCTGATGCTCTCAGACAGTCTCAGGCACATTTGGGCAACTTAGAAAATTACTCTTGCATTGGCTGAAGAAGCATTGTGGAGTCTATTTGGCCCGGTGCACCGGCATACCAGGAGGTAAGTAAAATATTCCTTAGAGCTTTTATTTGGTCTTTCGATCACTGTGCCAACTGTGCGCAAAGGATTGTGGGACTTGTGGTTTAATACAAATTTGAGTTTTGTGGTCTGTGCTATTGGAAGGATTTTAGCTACAGGGGGAGAGGGGTGTACAAGTAAGACAGTCCTTCTTCCCATTCTGGCTTTCCTCAAGCACTGCAAATGGCCTTTTGACCCTGACCGCATCACACCCTTTGCACTCATTCCAGTCATTGCACTTGCTACTTTTGTGGCAACTTTGGAGACACCCTTGTGGGTGCTCAGCTTAGCACTGCTGAGCAGGACAGGACTGGATGTATTCAGTAGGTGCAGGGGGTTGGCAGTGTATGCCATTTTTATCAGGTTTTAACAGGGTTTGAAATAATTTTTTGTGGTATTGGTTTTAAACGTGTTTTTCTTTTAACTTTTGCTCCCTTGATTGGTAACCCAAAACAACCTTTGAACAGCACATGATAGAGCAAAAGGCCAAGGAAGATCAATATGGTAGTAGACATGCACAAAATCCCCAAAATACTGTTGGAAAAAAATGGCCGTTCACGAACCCTGCTTGAAGAGCATATACTGGTCCTCAAGAGGGCTTATATATTGCTACTCCCAACCCCAGACGTAGCATCTCCTTTGAATCCAGTTAACAAGGCCAATATGGCTAACATGGCTAATATAATTATCCCGATGGAGCAACAGGAACTACAGTAGCAACAGGAACAGGAACCTTTGACTCATGAATCACTATCCCAGGATAATGCAACATTGCTCGGTAGTGATGCTAAGATTTTAGATGAGGTGTTAGATAGGAAGTGTGCCCCATTATACATTCTATACACTCATTTAAACAATTGATCATAAGAAAATTAGCAATTATGGATGACTCCATGAGGGAGATCAAGAAAGGGATCTTGAAGTTAAATTCAGAATCATTAGGGTCTCCCAAAGCTCCTGGCACTAACCCAACGGTGTCCCAATCTAGTTGAACCTTTGATGTCACAGGGAAAGACAATCCACTCACTGTTGAACAACCTCTCAGTGTTAAGGCCGATATTTTTCCCCACAGTCAGGCTGCTAACCACTTGATGGAAAGTCCAGAAAATATTCTAATTAAGGTGAAGGAGAGAGAGGTGATTGATCATCCCCCTGCCGCTGCCCCACTAGTTGTGGCAATAATTGACATCCCATATGAGCAAGAGAGAGAAGGGAATCAACTTTGTCCCTGATAAATAAAGTCGTTGGGTGAAGACAATGTGATCGACCCCAAATTAGACACTCCCACAATTTTAATGGCCAGAAGGGTGGGTTAGGTGGGTCAGACATTAGACTTGTGAAGCAACATTTTGTGGTTGTCACTTTTGTAAATCCCTGCCAAGAACATTATTTGTCTAATTCTCATCTGACCAGAGGCAGTGATTGTAAAGGCCACCCATACACTAGTAGGTTTGTTCCTCTCACCTTTTTCTAAACTCCCAAACAGGGCACTCGCAGGGTGCCACACCTGCATCCCCTGCAGTTATGGGGAATGTGCTGAAATGTGGCTCTAACACAACCACTTTGAATAACCAGAATATGTGGTCTACTGTTAAATCTAGTGCCACACCCTTTACCCAACCACACCCTTTACCCATCAACAACAACAAAATCACAGTTGGGGGTGGAGGCTGTCATGGTGTCAAACTAATTTGAAGTTTTATCAACCATTGATAAAATTGATTGACTGCACTCACGCTTAACTCCCATATTGCTCTTGTCCCCTTAGATTCCTCTAATATTGGGCCAGATCTGAGTGGAGATGGGGATCCAATTTGACATGCCGAAATCACAATTATTTTTTCCTTGAAAGTTGAAGGGTCGAGGTTAAATTAATAGATCAGGGCATATTGAGCTTCTTAATAGAATATGATGTGATTCTCCTACAAGAAAGGTGGGCAGTAGAATGTTTTGATTTTATTTGTCTTTCTCAATTCCACCCTACAAAAATAACAGAGGGAGTTTTTTTGGGGGATTGGTAAATAAGATCAAGGCATCTTTGGATTGTAGGATTAAGGTTAACACCAACCCAAACTATCGCCAATGGATCAGACTCAATCCAAGCAAATAGCTTGATAATCATACATTTTTACAATAGCTCCCATAGCTCTGAACAGCACAAACTGAATTAACTTAAAGAATCCATAGAGGAAAAAGTGATCCATCAGTTGGATCCTAATGTTATTCTCTTGTTAGGGGGTGATGTTAATGTTAAAATGGGCAATGAGTTTGAAGATCTTGCATTAGAGGGTTCTGAATTCACAGATGCATGATTCACAGATATGTGTTAAAGGGCTGCAAATTTGCTCCTGGCTCATAGAATGGGATTGTGTTCAGTGTATGGACAAGTATCTCCAGATGTACCTGGCCTTCCAACCTTTAGGAAACATCAGGGCACATTGACCATTGATTGTTTCTGTATGATATGATATGGCATTTATAACGCTACTATACACAAGTGTTTCAAGTTTGTCACAGAGACAATGTCATATGATTCAAGGATTTGAGGTGGTAAGGGAGCCATGTTGCGATCACCATCCTATCTGCCTCAGTCTCGTATGGCATTTTAACATATTGTTTTTGAACATTATGAACCAGTTTGACTGGATTGCAGAAGACACATCGAATGGGTGAAGATTGATTCCTCCAAGATTCATCAGGATTTGTTGATTTCTAGTTTACCACTGATCCTGCCTATTCTAAATGAAACAATGATCTCTTCATCTATTTTTAATATGCTTGCTGAATTAACAGGTTCAATATCGAATTTATTTCAATGAGATGAAGTTAGAGGATGGCTGAATGAAGATTGTAAAGTGTCTTAGTGGGCACTTCTTGATGCTTTAGGATAACCAGTTAGGACCAAATGGGATATCATTCAGGCCATAGCTGCCTGTCAGCAGCTTTAGAGAAATGTACATTGGAGCTTGAAGAACAGGCTTGGGAACATTTGAAGGAGCTGCATTCTCAAATGATTCCAAGAAATGTTGGCAGTTCATGGCCTTTGGACCTCTCTATAAACAGGTACAAAAGGCACAAAGACTTCCGTGGAAGCCAAGGCAGTGTCTGCAGCAATATTAGAGGCTAACTTTTTCACCAAAATGTATTATGGTTCATAAAGTTAATTTAATTAGGTATACATTGTCAATGTATTCATACAAGACTAGCTGACAAGAATTACAGAGATTGTAAATTTCCTCAGGACCAAAAAGAGAGAAAGTTTAGAGCAACCCCTGAGGAACAGAATTGAAAAAGTTTAAGAAGATGTACTTATGTTTCGGCTCATATGTATCACATCCTCAATTCACTATTATGAGATTGTGTAACGCCCAATGTGTAGTGTTATTTATATTTACAGATTAATGGGTCTAACCAGATAGACGTCTTATAGAATTAACGTCTATCATTACCATGGTTTTGTTAAAATAATAGTGATTTATTTTCCCACTCAAATTACTTTCTGGTTGGGACAATACTTTGTGTGAGAATACTATAGATTTCCCCAGTCCCAATCAAAGTAGGGGATTGTCCTCAATCAGCAAGTAATGTTCCCAGCCAATGCCGGATCTAGGACTCTCTTTTGCCCTCCCTGCTTTACTTTCCTATGATTCAGGAAAGAGCAGACATTCATGGGATGTCACCAGTCTTGTGGGTAGTAAACATACAGACAGAGGGAAGAGTACTACATTTTGTTTTAATTCATTTGTATTGATTTAATTCCTTCAATAACACACACTATTCTTATTTTCTTTAGTACTTCACTTATTCTTTTTCACTATCTAGTCTAACTTAGGATCATGGCTGAGAATGCTACCTTGAGCTATAGTGAGGAACACATCTCAGATATCATATGGTGATCCTCCTTTTTTGACCAGGAGGGGACAGAACAGGTCAATCAAGGCATAACCAATGCAGATGAATTGCTGAAACTGCTGAAGAAAGGGTTTTACACTGAATTACACAGCCATTTCCTCAGGGAATAGTTAAAATGTAATATTATCCCAGCAGGGTTAGTCGTTCTAAACGAACCAGGTTTGTTCCTGATGTTCCTGTAGAACCAACTTCACTTACATAGCTACGAAGTGTAGTAAGGATTTGATGGTATTAACCATTACAACAACCCAAAGAATTGGGGCTGTCCTACAAAAGGAACTGGAAGAAGAAAAACAGAAATACTGTAACAATACAGCAATTACTAATGAGGAAGAAAAGCTACAGGAACTAATGAACCAGTTTGAAATCTTTCGGACTACAACATTATCCCAAAAGAAATAAGAAATTAAATAGAGATATTCAAGATTGTAGACAGAAACAATCTATCCCTATTTAGCAGCTAATTACCTTGAATTAAGGAACACAGAAAGAAGTCAAACCACTACCACTAGACAAGGACCTCGTAGATGGGTAACCTTCTCAGATACCAGTAGCGATTCCACAGGAGAGGACCCATATAATCAGAGTTTTGGCTATATACAACGGGCCAGAAGTCAAAGACCTTTCTAGGCAGTGGTTACTTCCAATGTCACCCAGCAGACATTTACAACCAATAATTCCAACCATGGGGAGGTAGGAGATGGCAGAGGCCACACATGAGGAGATACAACCTATAAAGGGTAACCATCTAATGCAGGGGGAAACTATATGCAACATGCCACCCCCAGTATTTAACCTCACAGGTATTGAACTAATTCCATACCAATTAAAAGTGTTATCCAAAGGATTATCCTTTGTAACTACAAATCCCACAGATTGGTTTACAGTGGAAATGGAATTAAAACATTTCTTCAGGAAGGTCAGACTACAGTGCTTTTACATGGATTAAGATACCAAACAAGCAAGGCAGGATACATGACTTTGGATCTCCTCTAAATTTACACCACAGGATCATCAAGTACCCAAGGAAGTATTACTATTTGAAGCATGTGTCCAAGATGATCTTAAAAGGTTTAGCATTAAAAAAGAAATAATCAGATACAATTTGTCCAAAAGAGAACGGGAGGCACTACACACCCTAATGATGGATCAAACATTAATAATAAAACCAGCAGACAAAGGAGGAGGACCAGTAGGTTTTCAGAAAGAACAATACAACTTCATGTTAATGAATTTACTACAGGAGCAACAAAGCTATAGGCCATTGCATAAGGACCCCTCCAAAGAAATACAACACAAACTATTGGAAACCATAAAATTTGGGTAGACAGAGGATGGATATCAAAAGAGGAATTTGAATATCTTAATTACTCAGAAAAAAAGGACTCCATCTTTCTATGCATTACCTAAGATCCACAAGAACCCTGAAACACCCCCAGGAATACCCTCAGTATCAAGATGTGGGTCCATACTTGAGCCACTCTGTATGTTTGTGAATATGTTCTTACAACCTATCAGCAGAAATACCAAAACATACTTAAGAGAGACCATGGCCACCATCAAACTGTTTGAGGACTTACCTTATGATCCTAATGGGACCCTTCTTGGAAAAATGGATAAACAATCATTGTATACAAATATCTCCCAGGAAGAAGCCATAGAAAAGATCAGATTAGCATTGATTAGCAAGGACAGGGGTTAACCAAATAAATTGGTATATGCTCTAAAAAGAACAAGATTTGAGCCTAGGTAAACAGTATTAAAACTTAAAAACAAGGCCGATCAGGAAGAGAGACTTAAATGTGTCACGACCTACAACACAAACGCTTTCCAAATTTAAAAGATGATCCACAATTACTGGCGCATGGTCAGGACATGCATGCCTAACATCTCTCTACCTCGCTTCACATTTAAAGGACAAACTGGTTCACTCTAAAACACAAACAACTAGAGCAACCTACTCCACGTGGAATCTACGTCCATTGAAAGGCCACTTCCCAAGTGGCACATACCACCAAAACAACATCCTTTTTGGTCAATGGTAAAGCATGCGAGCTAAGATTCCTATCAAACTGTAAAATATCCAATATTGCGTAGTGAATACAGTGGCAGTGTGACTTAAAATATGTGGGACAAACATCAAGATCAGTACATCTGAGAATAAGTGAGCATAGATTGAGGATTATATGTAAGAATATGTCGGCACCACTGGTCTCACAATTTTTGGCGAAACAACACAGAGCAGAAGACGTCAGATGGTGGGAATTGGACATAGTGAAAAATGCTTCCAACACACAAAGGACATTACTTCAACAGCTTACCGGGAGTTCTAAGCAAAGAAATGCCTATGTTTCAGTAAACTCTCAACCAATACAATGTGCATATCTTCTTGATCCAGAGATACAGTGCATTTTGTTTACACCTCAGAACTACTGGACAATCAGTCCCTAATCCACTGGTTATAGATGCCAACTAGAGCCTGCAATACCACACTGTCAACATGAACCGCTCTCAATGCCAGTGACATTGAGCCACCCTTTACAATGCATGGATAGGCTCACATTATTATAAACATCCATATTTTACTTTATTCCAGCCTTATCAATTACCGTTCATCACATAATTTGTATCCAAATGAGGACTTTGTGCTTAGTGAGACTTACTTCACAAATGTTGACTGCTTCTTCAAAGCAAACAACACTGAAGTGAGTAAGTGTACACTGCAGCTTCTTACCGATAACGATCTCCAGGAGGAGACCAATGGGACCACACCATGAGTCACCCATCCAGCTTAAACTCCTACTTATTTAAGCAACTTTGTAGGCAATGGGGAGAGATTTATAGTTTATTAGTGTTCAGATCTCAGATGTACTTTGAACAACCTAGCAATTAAGCATCAGCTAGTATAACATACCAGCAGATCCCCTCTCTAAAATGGCTGCAATAAAACCACAACGTCCTCCTGTAGTAGACACACAGTTAAGTTGCGGAATGCCAGCGAACCACGTTATGTTTTGGTTCTACTGCTCTGATGGCTAACCGCCCCAGTGCAATGAAGAGCCACGCAGATCACTGCAGGTTGACTTAACATTCAGGTAAGCGGTTTTTCAGGGCCTAGCTAGCAACTGCGTGCAAATAATAGATACTGTTCCAAAGAGACACAATGCTCAATACGGGACCACTCTAACTCTGTGATCCTTTACATTTCCAGCTTACTCATCTTTATCTTGGTATCTGTTGTACTGCATTGAACATTACAAGCCACAAATCGGCATACTTGAAAAGCATGATGCCCCTTACGTGACAAGCACATCAACGCAAGCAGGTGTATTGAGGTCAGTGCCTGCCTGTTTCTCAAGCTAATTATTCAAAACTGACCCTGATTGCCCAAATTCCTCCTTTTAACTTTAACATAGCTGTCCTTTTTTTTTCTTCTGCCCTAGGACAGGATTCTGTACATGCCCAAATAGAGTACACAACAGTTCCCTCACTAGGCTGATTGATGGAGTGCCCTCCTGTACCTAAAGAGATCTGTAGGTCTAATTTGCCATTTATGATACAGGCACTGTTTTAAGCTATTTTATCTGTTCTACACATCAATCCCTTACGACTATACCAAATGGTCTATGTTTAACTGTTCATTCATATGACATAGGTGTGTGTGCCTTACCCACTGTCTCCTATACTTTAGCAACAAATGTGCAAAGCCCTGTACTGCTACTTCAAAGAGTCAGCCTGACCGTTGCCCTTCGACATAGGGTAAGTATGATTTGGGATCCCCTCATGTTACTACTGCCCCAAGGAATTCCTTTTCCTTATTCAAAGTGAAACACGAGTAATGCACTATGTATGGATGTATGTTTCTCTCTCTCCCTCAAATTTCTTTTTTCAAGTTTATTCTCAGAATGTTAACAACACTTTAGGTGTGGTATTCCTAGAAGGTGGATCCAGTAGGGAGGCTATCTAATCACTCTTTGCCTTCCTCTCTCCCTTTTTAAATATTTTTTCGGCTTAAACTCTACACGTTGGGTGTCACACAATCTCATAATATTGAATTGGGGATGAGATGCATAAGAGCCAAAACATAAGTAATACTTCTTAAAGTTTTTCAATTCTGTTCCTCAGGGTTTGCTCCAAACTGTCTCTCTTGTTGTTCCTGAGGACATTTACAATCTCTGTAATTGTTGTTAGCTAGTCTTGTATGAAAAAATTGACAATGGGCTTCATTATAAATTTGCCGGTCCGGGAGATACGGTACCGGTAAGCTCGTCAGTACCGCAGTTCCCAGGCCAGCACACTACGAGTTGTGCTTTCAGGTGCCTTGCTGCCCGCCAGGTCATACCTGGAAAGGGCAAATAACGGGTCTGGCAAGCCCATAATGACCCAGTAATTGCCCATTCCTGGGTGCCAGAAAAAATAATATACTGGTGGCAGCCGTGCCTGTATTAAAGGCAAGGCTACCACCAACCTCGTCATGAGACCCATTGTGTACCTAAGCAAATGAATTTTATGAACCATAATCAATTTTGTGTTTGGTGAAAAAGACACTAGTTTTATATATTTTGTTATTTACATGTACAGATTAATAGGTCTAACCAGATAGTCGTCTAATAGAATTAACGCCTAACACTACCACACTGTTGTAAATAATAATAGTGATTTATTTTCACACTTAGATAACTTTATGGTTGGGACAAGTGGCCCAACATCCTATTTTAGTAATGGGGCTTCCCCAACAGGGTGCACACTGGCCTACTCCAGCTCCTGTAATGGCACAAAACAAGGGTTTGAGTCCTTCCCACCTGACCAATGAACCACTGAGGGTCTTAACTCAAGCTCAGTGATTGACAACTATTTCCTAGAAGGTATCCAAAGCCTGCGTGGTCTGAGTGGTGTAGTATACTTGAACCCTTATCAGTGCTTTGGGGACCGTGCTACCATTCACCCACTTACCATCCTTATTGAAAGTGTTATACCTGACACTCGAGCAATTGTGTTGAATATCAAGGAACATATTAAGCCTTATCAGAGAGATTCCTGCCTTAGCTAATAACAAAACTGAAGTCCTGGAAAGGATTGAGTTCATTGATCTTTAAAAAAACTGACCGAATTGAAAATTGTGTATGACATCATCTTTAAGGAGTGTGAGAAATTGAGAAGGTTTGGCTTTGTTCTCTTACCTTATGCTGATCCTAGACTAGAGAGGGATTGTCCTTCTGGAGAAAAGAGGGGCCCGTCAGTAGTTCATCTAATTACCCAGTCTAATGGTTGGGATACTCTGGGAATCCAATTTCTCTCTAAAAGGAAAATCATGGCCTCTGGAGCTAGTCGTGATTGGTCTTGGCTATTGAGGGGTTTCTGTTGAGACCATGTGGAACCCAATCATCATTGTGGGCCACAGTTTTTTTCTCTTGTATCGTATAACACCCACAGACATCAGTACCTTTTAACAACATTTTGCCATGTGATTGGCTTAGGAGCCACTCACTTATTCTCCTTCAATAAACTTGGCTTAGGACCCCTCTGATTTTTGATGGTTTTGTGGTCTTGCATCAGGGAGCTTGACAGGATGATCTTGGCCTCCCTCTTGGTGGACTGTTGACACTTGGAACATCGTCTCCAGAAGTTAGGGGAATTGTTAGTTCTGATAGTTGCTTTGGTGGCATGGCTGCACACATTGAGATCCAAAGGAGGGGTTGCTTAAATCTTTTAGTTTTAAACGTGTGTTGGCATTTAGGTTTAGGTCTCCTCAAAAATGAACTTGATTCAATTGTGTCCTTTGTAAGTGGATGGTCCAATGACGTTCTGCAGGGACATATTCTATAGACAGGAGACCTGAACTTGGAGTGCTTATCATGCAATGCCTTATTAGATGTATGGGATTTGAAAGGCCCATTTAATTTAAAGCTGGTGAATGGGAATAAGTGGTGTGATGGCTTGAATGGTATGAGCATGTTCCCTTTGAATGGGACTGTGAATGGAGACATTCCGCCACAGACCACCTGGACTAATGGGGTATCTCACTCTACACTTGATTACATTTTTGCAGATAGCTGGTTGCTGGACATCTGCTCCCGGTTGGATATAAGAGCAACCGATCTTAGTGATCACTCCCCGATGACTACGTATTTTTATAGCCTTGTTGTGAGGGAGCCCATGGCTGATATTGGTCCCACCAATTTCTCCATAATTGTAGTGGTAAACAAGTCTCATGGATTGTCTCTCTGATTCAGCGTGTAAATTATAGTCTTAACCGATGTAACCTGACCTAACTGGAGTGGAAATTACATAATTTTTCAGTTGACAACTTTGAGTGTTTCAACCAACATCTTATTGAAGACTGATTACCTAGCAGAAAATCAAGCAGAAATAGAACAAAGAAACATTGCCATGCCTATAGTGATGAGCTAGTACATAAGAAAAGGGACATGGGACGGTTCGTTAGTCAAACCTGAATCAACAAAGATTTGTCTGTCTTGGAGAAAGATGCCCAGATTAGGAAGCTTTTCCAGTCTTATAAAAACTGGTTGTGTGACACGCATAATCGGAGATGTCAGGACAATGTGGAGGCTATGTTGTTAGTCCTTTGTAATAAAAAATGCTAGTCCTTTTGGAGGCTCTTCAATGATATTGATGTTTCACACTCTACCTGTTTGTTGAATGCTGTTTCTGAGGGAGATTGGGTTCAACATTTCCAATCTCTTTATGCAAATCCAGAGCGATCCTCTTCCAATTCAATTGTACAGACTAGACCAACCAAGCCACTGTAAAATATAGAAATTAGTGATGAGATTTTTCTTGAGACAATACAGGGAATCAGCTCGTCAAGTGTCCCAGGTCTGAAAAAACATTTAAACCTTTTATTTAAATCTGACCCAGAGAATCGGGCTAGTATTCTGACCATTTTGTTCACTGATGTGATTCGGCCAGAGCTTTTTCCTTTTACATGGTCTCAAGCATAGTCCCAATTCTTAAGAAAGGGGCAAGAACTGGTCTGTGTAATTATAGCCTGATCTCAATTTTGGATGCAGATTCGAAGGTCTTTGCCAGTATTCTTCTTTTGCATCTGGAATCATGGGCTTTGGTACGACATCTATGAAGCGACACTTAAGGTCGTTCCACGGTGGGGCCATTCGCAAGGTTGTAACTTGTGATCAACGTAGTAGGTTGAGTTCCTCTACTACATCCTCTGTTTCTGCTCCTCTCACCTCAAGAGACACTCCTGTGGGAGAGCACATCCCTCCAGCTGCCTCATAGGTCATTCACGATGCTGATGACCCTTACCTTTCGAGGGTCACAGTTTTGTGTATGTACTGCGATGCAGTACTCTGCAGGGGCGAGAGACTTCAAAGTGCTTTTGAGACTGTGGTCTCGGAGCACGAGGAGACCTGCTACCTATCTAAGTAAGGCCCACCCTACATCTTCCTCTCTCCACGTGCCCTTTCGTATCCCTGTGGTTGGTGTCCCCTCCTTACCCTCCTTTCCCTTCCTCTCCTAGTGTGTTGTGTATAAAAAACCCAAAAAAATATAAAACAACAAAAATCTCCCAAAAAAGGCTCTTTTCAGAGCCGCCTTTCACAGTCTAAAAATAGAAGTGACAAATAAATGGAGCAGAGCACTGTGTATTTTAAGAAGTCCACGGACAGTTCACGGACATCTAAGATTTTGGTGTGCTGCCCTATCAAAACCATTGCACTTTTCTCTGGGAGGAAATGGTGGCTCTGAAAAGAGCCTTTTGGTGTTTTTTTTTGTGTTTCAAAAACTTGAAATAGTCAACACCTACTGCACAATGGATGGCTGTAATTCCACAAAAGGTCGCAATGCATTTTGTACATTTCTCAGAAAAATCTGATTACCAGCATGAGTGCCAACTTCTCTTAGAAAGGCACAAACAGCCTTATTAACATTCCGCCTTGCTTTCTCCATTTGAGGACAGAATGAAGAAGAACGTAGCCACATTTGTCTCTGCGCAATATGAGGAAAAATTACTTGGGAATTTGCAAACATGTCCATGACCTTCCCAAGTCCTTCTTTCATCGCAAATTGCACAGACATTCCTGACACATGCCCTAAACTGTTCCCTCCACAATGAATTATAATTATGTCTGGATGAAGCTCTGTCTCCAAAGTAGCACAGAGAGGTACCAAGTCAAACCACTTCTTTCCACGCACTCCATGCCAGTGCACTTCCACATAAGGGAATCCAAGATCTGCAGCTACTCCACAGCGTTCTGCATGCACCCCCAACCAATGTATCCATGAGTCTCCCAAAATCCAGATAATCTGTTTTCTGAAACACACAGCCATAGCTAACTGTTCTTCTTTCAGGAAAAAGACGTTCTGACAAACGCTCTCCTTACACACCACACGCACCAAACTTTACTGACCAATCACTTGCTCTGCTCATTCTCATTTGCATGACTCTCTACCCCAAAATCCCTGTATGTAATACGCGATGTCCGCAGACTACTGCCATGTCCGCAGACATATCGAAAAATCTGAGAATGGTGAATGTAAATTTAAATAATGTGCCCCATTTACCCTTTGAGGTTGGCTCTGAAAAGAGCTGTTCTTTTTTTTTTGAAGATGCTTGACAAACACCAGTTATTTTGTATTTTTTTTTTCTCCTTACTTTACTCCTAAAATATTCACATAACCTTCTCCAAAGCAACCCTTAAATTCTAAAACAGAATGCCTTTTCCCAAAAAAGATAAGGAAATAACATCTTCTTCAAAATTAACAGCATTACTGGAATCAATGTTCTCATTATTACAGAAGAACATAGCAGCTATAAGAATGAAAGCACACATGCCTCGGTTGATTGCACACCTGTAATGTTTTGCTGAGGACAAAAAACAAAACTATTGTCCCATATTGCCCCAGGTACTAATCCAGAAAAAATACTTTGCAATTTGGAAGGATGTTCATTACTGCTTGAACCAAGTGTTCCAAATCTGGCAACAAACTAGGGGCACTGACATAGCCCAAATGGAAAACTCCATAATGCAAAACTACCACATAGAGAATGTTCATCCTGCCCATACCTTCACAAACTTGTACAATTCCCTGTACATTACAATCAGGCACAGTGCTCCACACCACTTCCATTCCTTTAACATCAAAATGATTTGCCACATGCCTGCAATGAGCATACTGCTGTAAACCATGCACAAACATATCTCCAAGCAACAACACCCTGACTTTCTCCACCTCTGCCATCTTCACACACTCACTCACTTTCAACACAAATCCACAACTTCAACATCTGATTGGCTGATCCCTACAGTCCCCTTTCCATGCTGGATTTGCTGGAAAACCCTGGATTTGGCACGCCCTGTCCGTGGACAGTCGCGGTGTCCGCGGACTGCGTAACTCTTGGACAGCCCTTCTACCCTTTCCACTTCACTCTCTCTGCCATTCCCTCATTGGATTTCAAAAATAAAGGGGATAGCCCAATAATCTAAGGGTCTTAAGTAAGAAACCAATGTTTGCCTTTAAAAAGAGCAAAAACCTAAAACAGTAACTGGTACATACTTACCCAGAAAAACATAAGGATCCCACATTGTTATTATAGGGCATCATAAATGTGGGAACTGTGTGGCCTGTCCTCTGACAGAAACCAGGACAGAATTTATCCACGGGACTATTAAATGGCAATTGAAACATCATACAAATTGCAGAACTAAAAATGGCATTTATCTTATCATATGTCCATGTAAGTTGCTGTATGTAGGAAAAACCACACACGGAGTAAGGCAGCGCATCGAGGAGCACAGGAGCTGCATTCGCAATAAGGTAGCGGACAAGCCATTGGTGGAACACTTCATACGGTTAAATCATCAAGATACAGACCTTAAATGGTTTGTTTTCTAAACTGTTAGTCCATCAAGAAGAGGGGGCGAAATAGCGAACTTACTACACAAAATGGAACAACGATGGATGTATTCCCTAAATAGTGTTAATCAAGGGCTAAATCTATCAGTGGACTGGAATACCCTCATCACCCATTAATTATACTGAGTACAGATTAGGCTTAGTATCTGAGCTGGACCCCTTGAATAGCATGAAAGTGAAACCCCTAAGATGGGGGTGTGGGACACAATTGGGTGAAACTATTCATCTTTCGCAGGTCTACCCGCTGGAAAACTTAAATCTACAACTATATTCAATATATGATAGAAAGTCAACATTACTGTACAGGTAGCCCGAGGGAGTTATATCATTTGGGTGCGTCACACTCTGATGTTGTGTTGATGATTCTATTATATACTTCAAATGAATCCTCCAAATGGGAGCAAAATAGTTTGGGTATAATTTGTAAATACAAACAAATTGGATATCCATATTGGCACAGCACATATAAATTTATATAGAAGCTTTCTACCTATAAAGAAAGAGCAAAAAAACCTGATTCGTAATGTAAGAAACCAGTCCTGTTTCTATGCCTATGCTAAATGGCAAGCCGATCAGCTGACAATATAAACAGGATTTGGCGGCGGTCGCGTTCCCCATTTACCAGTGGGAGGAAGCGTTACGTGAGAAGCAGGTAAGGAAGGGCATTACTTGTGTGCAGAATCTAGCCTTCGCACATAAAAGGGAATGGATGCATGTTTGCAAATGCAGTCAGATTGTTAGTGTAACCGCGGAACAACTGCCGACATGCGAGGCTATGAGAAGCTGTGTTAGGCCCTAGAGGTTGACACGTGTCGAATATGTAGTTGCGTGATAGGTCGTGTGTAGTGCTTTAAATGGTGCCGTGCATCTATTATTTAGTTGCAGAATGACGAGATTTGGTTGTCACACTTTAAATACTACCGCGTATTTATGACAAGGTCGCAGAGCTAAGACAAGCCGGGCACTGTAAACTAATGCATGAAACACGATAGAATTCTGCTATGCTTACGAACTTTGGCAATGTGTTGATGTCGTTTGTGGCATAGACATATAATGGGGGAATTTTGAGATGCCGAGAAACATGAAACAAGAGAGCCGACCATTGTTACAAAAATGATGTACCATGAGTTTGGGGTGAATTTTTAGACAAGAAAACTTTGAGTGGGGCATTTTGCGAAAAAGGAAGATAGTAATATAACAGGAGAAAAGAAATGCAGGAGCATATCTGATATTGGTGATTTTTTGGGCTCCTTCTATATGCAACTAAAAGGCATTTACATAATCTTCCTCTAGGAAATATTTCTGAAATTTGGCGTCTACTTTGTGAAGTCCGCAGAGTCTTGAAAGTAAAAAGGCAAGAGTGGGACATTTCCCATTTTGAACAAAGTGACCTCTACAACTAAGTGAGATGGCATGAAGAGATTGTGAGACGGCCCCTAGGCTAAACGGTGAAAAACCAAAATAAGCATTTTTCTTTTTTTATATTGGTTTAGGTCTATGCCATAAATTGAGGATTCTACATTGTAAGAGTTCGGTGTGCTAAGGATACTATGCACACGACTAAAAGAAGTCCTTTTAAAAGATTGGGCTGTTGAGACACTTTGAGGGAACTGCTACTCGTTGTTTTCCGAGTAAGTGTATTTGATTGGTCAAAAAAAGAAAAATAGATAATCTTTGATGTATTATGGTTCAGTGTTGGACTGTATGTTGTGGACGGTGTCCTTATATGGTTGTTCTCATTATTTAAGGTTTCCCAGTAGGGCAAGTACAGGATTTATCCATTTGGTTTTTGTTTTTTATATCTCTAATAAAAGATGAAAATGGATACAACACTATGTTCTATATGTAGACATTTTTACACAATAATAGTGTGTGATGAAATTAGGAGGATGACACAAAGAAAATATTTAATCAAAGTTTTTTTTCCCGTTGTTTTTAGGCAATTTGACCCACCCTGCTAGATCGAAAGGTTGTTCCTATTGTTTGTCCTGAAGAGGGTTGGTGTACATAGTGGACTGAGTAAAGTCTAGAAAATACAACCCAAAACATGTGTCGACTTACTGCCTAATGGGATGTAGGCGTTTATCCATATGTGAAGATTGTAACAAAAGGATCTAATACCGAACAACAATATATTTGTACACTGGAGTGTGACCAAAATCAATTGGTCATAGAGTTTTTGTGCATGAATTTTGGTTTGAAAAAGAGATATGAATGGTATGTGGGGTTGAATGTTGTAAATCTTTTGAAAAAGGTATTAATTGTGTTTTATATTCTAATTATTTCTACACCATTGGGTGTTCTTTAGATATGCAATATTATTAAAAATGTTTGTGTCAAAGTAAAAAAGATTGAATCATTTGTTATTATTCATGAAGAAACAAATGTATAGGTTGTCATCCTCCACTATGGGTTCATTCCCTGTATTGTACTATTCCCTCATTGGATACAGCTAAGCAGTCACACAACCATCCACCAATCACATCCAAGACCTCAGAGTTCAGCTCTTCAAATGTACTGTTGATCACTCTGAGTACAAGTCCCATGTAATTGGAAAGCACCTACTACAAAAAGTACTCTACAAGTCTCCAAGATTTCTACTTGCAGCTGCATGCATATCCACAAGCATGAATACAAACTACAGTTATGCATATTATCTGCACAATACACGTACAACTCTTATATATGCATCTAAACAGAGTAACTGCCACTTAATCTGTATAACCTATAAAATGAACTTATTGTCATTTTTTCCATCTGCTATAATCAATTGTCACTTCCAAACCTGTCTGCTATCTACATTTTTTCTTTTTTTACACACACACCTATCTAAAAAATTATAATATTAGAAGATGGAAGAAATAACAATATAATTGTGGAAAAACACTTAGTAGTGTATCATAAAATTACACACAGCCAGAAAAATGTCATGCATCTTCATGCACTCACACTCACACACAGGGACACGATCATTAAAATGCTCCCAGCTGTTATAACACCACTACCTGTAAATCATATCCTTCTACTTTATTACCTACACCTTCACAAATACATATATTCCATGCTTTTCTATACAGTTTCTGCCATTTACCATACAAAAATGCAAAATAAATATATCATTATTTCTTCTTTCTCCTAACATTCTATAACACAGCTTTAAAAAAACCAAGTGAATTTCATACGCTTAATATTCTACGCATTCGCAAAGCATGTTGAACTAACGTAATATAAATAAAATATAAAGGCTGCACGTAGTGAAATGAAACTGCATGCATACACTATGTTCAGAAATCAAACAAGAATACTACTACAAAGACATAAAAATGAACATCTCAATTAACATCACTGCTATAAATACACAAAATTATTAACTTCTTACTTTTACAGAGAAGCCCACTCTCCTGGAAAACTACAACATCTGAACAACAAATTCCAACTACAAAGTAACCTGCTCATTCCACAAAAAAAGAGTAAGTACAATACTACCTTAGTTTCTCTGCCTAGTCTTTAAATCTCTCCACAATCTTGCTCCCCCTTACCTCTCCTCTCTCCTCTCTTTCTACACTCCCTCCCAATTCCTTTGCTCTGCTGATCACATTCTTCTCACTGTTCCTCCTTCCCCTTGTGCCAGATTCCGTTTCCGCTCCTTCCACCTCCTAGCCCCCTGCACAGGAACTCCTTATCACTCTCACTCTGCTCTATTTCTACCGTTTCCTCATTCTGCACTGTCCTCACATCTCTCCTTCCCATCTCCCACCATGAAACCCCTCCCCCTTCTTGCCCTCTCCCCCTTGCCTTATCTCCTTAATCATCCCCCTCCCCCATTCTCACCCTTCACTCCATCCGTTTCCCTACTCCTCCTCTTCCCCACCCCTTCTACTTCTACTCCACTACTGTCCTTTTCCCCTTCAGTCTAATTGCTCTGCTTACTGTTTTGTTGGTCTGATTCTCAATTTTAAATTGCTTCCACTGTTACTGTTATAATGTTAATTGTTATATGTATCCTGTTGTGAAAATGTGCAACACTTTGGTGTAAGGCACTATATAAACTAAATAAATACAAATACAAATATTCTTACGGTTACTCAAACGCACTGTGTGGGTGATTCATGTAATTTGTGCACCAAAAAAACAAACATGTGTGCACCATTCTGCCCACAAATCAACATTTATTAAACAGGGATTAGCACGCAGAATGGTCCAAACATACCTTTTTTTCGGAGCAAAATAACTCAGCCCCAACAATATAAGTATTACAAAACAAAGAATTGTTTTAATGTTATAACATTTGATTTAATATTAGTGCTTGTCCTCACCGCTAGCTCACTTTCTACTGTCATCCGAACCACAGTATAGTAACACACAAATAGAAGAATAGCCTTCCCAACTAATTGTAGCTGCCCAATGCACAATCACACACCACCAGATACATCTTTACCATCATACTCAGACACTCATACATACAGAACACATACATTGCACAACAGCCCAACCCATACCTTCTTTTTTTTGTTTCAACAGACCCCACAGAATGCCTACCTGAAAGCAAGTCCGTAGAAAGCAACTCAGAAACAGAGCAAATGAAAATAAGAATGTGCAAAATAAGCATCCATCTGTAGCAGAGTTTGTACAAAAAGTTCAAACAAGACAGCTAATAGTCATTTACAAAAACAAAACAATCTTCCAGTACAGAAACTTTTCCTCCTCTATCAAAATGTAAAAGAAAACAGAAAATGATTAACAAGAATGCAGCTACTACTACTGCTAAAAATGCTCCTATAAATCTTGATATAGTAGGAAGTAACCATACCAAAAAAAGTATATTAGCAAACATTTTCCGCTACAGAGTCCTTCAGAATCTTATAAACACAGAAGAGAAATCATACTCAACCCTTAAAACCTACCGTAGAAAATGAATCTTACTTACAAATTAATCTTAGATGCTTTGATAGACAGTGCAATCCTTCTCAAAAGAAAGTTATTTATTTTAGTGTTAAACAGAATGAAACCACTAACAAAACTAAGCACTAAATTACAAAAAAGACTTCTCAATAAATGGAATGTCAACAAAAATATCTACTTAAATATCTGTGGAGGTGAATGGAGTCACACCACAAGCACAGAACCATATTTTAATGATGAAGCATACAAACAAAATCAAACAAACACAATTGCCATACATAGCAGTGGATGGGGTTATGAAAAACGTAATAGTACCATAATGCAACAAGAAATACTGCTTACAAAAATATCCCCAGAAAACTCAGTATCAATTCTCCATTCGACTGAACCAGAACGTCCAGTATACAAATGGCATGCACGTCAATGTGTAACATTGCCAAAAAATCTTTCAAATCTTTACGCCAGTTCCTCAATCAATATGTGAAAGGCAACGACAACATCAAAATAAAACTGCTTCAAAATATGGATACCTGTCCAGTGCGCAAATACAAAGAACTGCAAGGACATTCATTGGCCTGCATTTCAGGACCTATTTACAAAAGCACCTTCCATCATATCAAAATGATATCAACACATCATTCAACTATAAGAAATCTAGTCTATAAACTGTACTATGCTAAAAGTCCTGCTTTAGCACTAGCCAATTTAAATAACAATCTTCTACATGGTACAGCCAAAGACCTACTCGAAGAAATCAACCATATCCAGAGAAAATATTTTGGAAGTGAAAGCCACTTACAAAATGCTATAGCTTTACAACAGACTAGCAACAATTCTGCACATGGCAATCTTCTACTACACACATACAAAAAAGAAATATTTGAAAGGGGCCCCTAGGGGACCCTGACGTCTATGGAAACAAGGCGAGTCACCACACACGATAGATACGCCAGACACAAGGTTGTATTCCCAAAGCTAGGGTTTATTGCAAAGCAAAAGTCTCAGTTGGCCAACTCGGTCTCACACCCCGCGACTTGTATCTCTAGACCTCGAGGGACGCAAGAGAGTGAATTACGTACATCAGTTACATATATACAAAATTCATATCAAACAATCAGCTATGACATGTTTAACACCCCCCTTTTATTGGGTTTCTTTGAACTTGGTGTGATGATGGACATCTCCGACACCTATGACACCTTCAAACATCTAGTAACAATTTGCAATTTGTGAGTGCGAAGGCATCTTTCAGTTGTTGAATAGAACACATCACTTCTGATCTTGGAAGCGAGCTTCATACGGGGGGGAAGAGTTGCATTCCGGACCTTGCTATCTATTAGGTGCTATTCGTGTCCTGGGAGCTGACACGCTCTAGCGGGCTCAGCAAAGGGGGGCCATAAGAACAGCATAAATCAAGCGTTTAGCTGTATTATTCTAACATATTCTACCATATAACGAGACTGGCTGGCAGCTGCGAAAGGATTAAATGCCCTGGAGCTCTGCTTCAAGGCTACATTCGGGAGGGAGCCAGGAATTCTTCCTGGTGCTGCCTACATTTGTGTTTCAGCAAACTCTTGTTATCCTCTCGGCCCTGCGGCCTTGTCCTTTTTACATACAGACAACAATGTTTTACAGTCGAGCAGTGTAAGCGGAAAATAAACATGCGAAGCAATAGGAACAGAAAGCAATGAGCAATGGTTAGAAAACAAAATGGCGATTCTTGTTACATCGAAATGGCCGTTCATTGGCAAACTCGAAAACCTATATTCTGCCATATCGTGCATGAGACGGTTGGCCCACGGCCACCAAAATATGTTTGCGGTCACTTAATAGAGGTATCCATTTTTCTAGACTGACAAACCCTCCTTTGGCCGTATGCCAAACGTCTCATCTATTTATTGAAACCTCCTCTAGTGATGATGAGTCTGAAGTACTTATGTCTGAATTTTGCATGCTATCGTAAACATCATAGTCTTCATCAATATCTATTGCCATCAACTCTTTTACTGCTCTCATCTCATTTGGGTCTGGGTCAGTTCGACCATGAGGTTGTTTTTTCTTTGTCATCATATGCATACATCCTTCCATACATCCCTCAGTTACCTGAGCGCAAACTATCGGTAGACAATGTATATAACAACAGCACGTTAGAAATATTCCAAACGCCATGCTAATATTGAGATCAACTTCCATCCCCAGGAACGTAATATTCCCCAAAACCAATATCCTATTCCCCAACTTCCTTCTTCAGTAGGGAGTTCAGAGCTTAGGACGTGCATTTTCTTTATTGCTTCAATGATCGTGGGGGAATAGTCATCGACATAACCGCAACACGCTGATCCCACTATTTTGCAAATTCCCCCACGATCAACCAGGATCACATCGAGAGCCATTCTATTTTGCAGCATCATTAACCTGATTCCTCTTTCTTCCAACGTCATGTTAAATAGTATATCTGTTGTTGTGTTTATAGTATTTTTTAGGATTCTGGACAGTTGCCTTATATTATAGGAGTTCACTATCTGCCCTAAGAATGGAATGAATGATTTTGCTGCATCAGTTGCTATTAAAACACCCTTGTCAGTCCTTTTGACTCTAGTTCTGGATAATCTGGCCATGGCTGCTGTTTCTAAGAGGAATACTCCTGGGAACAGTAGACCTAGATAACATGTACCTCCCCAGTTTCTGGGCAACCAATGATATGCTTTCTCTACACATATAAAATAAACTGGATCACCTACATATACTGGTTCTATTTCCCATTTTAATACCACTGTATTCATGCATCCAGTATATGTTCCGACTGAAAAAGAACCTTTCTTTTTTAGACAAAAAGGGACAGTTCTTGGGCTATAATTCACAGTGTAAGATGGGGGAATTGCATCTTTGTCCCCTTCTGTTCTTACACGAAACGTCATTACAGATGTTTTTTCTGGTTGGGACAATCTATCTCGTCTATTTTGTCGTGTTATCTTTTGTGTATTTTTCCTGGTGAGCTGTGGGGCTATTACTTGTGCTTTATGGAAAATGGAACAACCCCCAGGCTTCATTATTATCTCCTCAAACTCATTCATGTTGGTTCTGTCTAATTGACCCGTACTACTCTCATTCCATTTCCCATAGAACATTGCACCTAAAGATGCACTACATGCAGAACTTAATGGTAGTGGCTGTACATACCACTCTATTCCTTTCCCAGCATGCTGTGGTAAATGGGCACATACCCAGCAATTTGTTTTCTTAAGAATTGCATGTGTCATGTTCATGATCAATAGCAAGGTATTATTTCCAAAACCTTCCCTGTGTCTTTCTTCCATTGGGGGCAGGATATAAGTGATCACCTGAACCGGGCTTTTAGTAGTGGATATATTAATTATTGGTAAAAACATTTCTAATGGGTGTATTGCTTCCACATACCATAATATTAGGGCTGTCGATATTGGAGCTACCACGCTCATAAAGCACATTATTATTGTCAGTACCAGCATACAATTTGTTTTACCATGCGCTTTTCTTAAGCTTACAGTCTTTATAATTGACTCATTCTCAGCGGTGGTGGTGCAGGAGGAGGCTGGAACCAGTCCCGGCATGTCTCCCGTCATCCTTCTTCTTTCTTATCACAGTTTGTTGTGTATATCTCTCTTCGTCGCACTTGCTCTGATGTCAATATGTTCAACGGAATTGTCACAGTTCAGTTCTGCCAGTCCTTTTTAGCCTGGATTTGTTTATTCGTTTTTAGACAAGATCACTTGTCCTCTCTTATACTGCTCAGAGGACCTTTGATCAGTTATCTTATCGCCTTAGTATCATTTGCGCCCAGCTTGTCCGCTCTGGTTCCTGACACATGTACTTTTAATCAGTTATCTCATTTGCCATAGTACCATGTGCGCCCAGCTTGTCCGCTCTGGTTCCTGACACATGTACTTTTATGATCGCACCGAGGAGCCGCAAGTCTTGAATTGTCCGACTTGCACAATTCTCACGCTTCTCTCCTCTACACCTCTAGTTCCTTCTCCGTCCATAAGCTGAACCAGAGGTTGACATGAACACCAAAAAGAACTGCGGATCACTTTGTCTTCCGAGGCCGCAAGTTGCATCGCCTTGCTCCTGGTATCGTGTGATCCGTGAACAGTGCCGGTGCACTTCCAGATTCAGGCTCAAAGTCAGCCTGTGGCGCTACTGCAGGTGCTGGTGTGCGCTGCGCCAATGATGCAGATCCGTTCTTTGGCGTGTTGGCAAGTGCTGGTGGGCGCCAAAGGGGTACACGATTTGTTTCTGCTGGTATTTGCAAGGCAGATTTTGTGTCAGCCAGCAGTGATGTCGATTCTGCTGGGCAACGTTGGGGCAATCTTTGCCCTTCCTTCTCTTTGGCAATCGTCTCAGGCTTTGTTTTGAGTTTCACTTCTCGTTTTGGCAGATTAGGTGGCTGCTTACTGGCAACAGTTTCCTTCGTTTCTGGGACCGCAGTCTCTTTCTGGTCATCAGTGTCAGGCAAGTCTTTCAGTGCAGTTGGAATCTTCTTGGCATGGGTGGCATGGATCCACGACTTCCTTCCATCCACCCGTATTGCCGTCTGCGTCGCCAAGAGTACTTGATAGGGCCCTCGCCACCTGGGTGCTAATGATTACTTTCTGTCAAAATGTTTAAGCAGCACCCAGTCGCCTGGCTCCAGCGTGTGCCCCAGACCGGTGTATCTCACTGGTAATCGCTCCTGCACCTGCTGATGAATCAAACGCAATTTCTGCATTAAAAGGCCACAATAAATACTAAGCCCAGGATGTTCTACCTCACTAAGTTAAGTCGTTTTGGCTGTGGTGCGCACCATACATTTGACGGCATCCCCATCACAATCTGGTACGGGGAGAGCCCAGTTTTTGCCTGTACAGTCGTACGCATGCATAATAGTGCTATTGGTAATGCATCCTCCCAACTCAACTTGCTTCCCACACAAATCTTGCTAATCTTTGGTTTAAGAATCCCGTTGTGCCTCTCCACAAGACCGGCAGAACTCGGAGGCCTTGAACTATGGAATCTGTTATCAATCTGAAGACCAGCACATATCTGTAATACCACTGCACCCACAAAATGTGGTCCATTATCAGACCATAAAACACGGGGCAAGCCAAATCTGGAAAAGTACTCCTTCAACATTACTTTTGCCGTGCTCATTGCTGTGCAGTCCTTCAAGAGATATGCCTCCACCCACTTACTGAATGCACATATCACCACCAAGACGTATTTTAAGTTTTGGGACCTCTCCATCACTATGAAATCAAAATGATCACCTCAAATGGCATAGAGGGCGGGCCAAAACTGCCTGTTGGAGTCACTGTTCCCTTCCCTACATTGTGTTGCAAACACGTGATACAGTTCTGCACCAACCTCTCTGCATTCTTTTTTATGTTTACATTCTGTCAAACTGTAGAAAGGTGCTGTATTATCTTCTTCGCACAGATGTGCGTAGGGCTGTGGGCCATTGTGACCATTGCAGTCACGTAGGAATCTGGCAACAACCAGTTTCTAGTTCCCTTGTCCACCCAACAACCCTCCAGGTCCAACTCAGCAGATCCCTCTGCCCACCCCTGTATTTCATCGGCCGTAGCTTCGGCCTGCATTTCTTTGACAGTGGCAACTCCATTTTCTATCATACAGTTTACTTCCTCAGTCTGAACCGTCATCATTTTGGTATCCAAATCAGTGGAAGTTTGTTTCGCAATTCTGTCTGCAAACGCGTTTCCCTCTCCTACTTTGCATGTTACTTTTTATGTGCCTCGCATTTCACTATTGCTAGGCGCTTTGGAAACGTGAGTGCAGACAGCAATCGTACAATCAAAGGGCCATGTTGAATTCTGGTGCCATGTGATGTCAAAAACCCTCTCTCAGCCCACAGTCAACCAAAGTTATGAACCACTCCAAAAGCATACTGACTATCAATATATAAATTCACATTCAAATTTTCAGAAATCTCGCAGGCTCTGGTTAATGCTATTATCTCTGCGGCTTGTGCTGAAATATAGGGAATTCTTTTGTTTTCTACAATGCTCTCTAGGGTAGTGATAGCATATGCGGCAGTTGTCGTGCCATCTGGTAATTTAAAACATGAGCCATCACAAAATAACTCTCCATCTGGCTCTTTCTGTGGGATATCACTTAAATCAACTCTCCCCTTGGTTTCTTCCTCAGTGACCATTAAGCAATCGTGGGGGGAGGGGGTGGGGGGTGATTCATCCTTCCCAATTTCTTTTATGGTTGGTGGCATTAATTCTGCAGGATTCAAAGCGCTACACCTCATAATTTGGATATGGGGCATGAACAAGATAATCTCATATCTTGTCAATCTAGCAGAGGTGAGGTGTTGCGTTGGTGTCCTATTTAATAGAACATCTATGGCATGTGGCATCATCAAAATTAAAGTGTGTCCCAATACCATCCCTTCCATTTGTTTCACTGAGGCAGCAGCTGCCGCGACAGATCGCAAACATTGTGGTAGTGCGCGCACTATAGGGTCCAGCGCAGAAGAAAAATAGCCACACGGCCTATTTCTTCCACCTTGTTCCTGTGTCAAAACCGCCAATGCACATCCTTCACTTTCACACACAAATAGTCTAAAAATGTTCTCATAATTCGGCGTACCCAAAACTGGAGCCGAGCATAATGCAGTTTTCAATCCATCAAATGCTTTCTGACATTCCTCATCCCACTGCAAAGGCATAACCGCATCCTTTCTAGTCAAATTCACCAACGGCTTCACAATTAATGCAAAATTACCAATCCATTGTCGGCAATATGAAGCCATGCCTATTATGGCTCTGACTCCTTTTTGTGTCTTTGGAATAGGCATACAAGAAATACTTTCTATGCGTTCTGTCGTTAGTCTTCTCCCTCCTTTCGAAAGTAGGTAGCCCAAATAGGCCACCTCCTTTCGATTATATTGAAATTTCTTCAAACTAGCTTTATGGCCATGTGCCGCTAGGTGTGACAGTAGTAATACAGTGCTTTCTTTACAAATCTCCTCTGTGTCTGCAGCTAGCAATAGATCGTCTATGTATTACAAGAGTACACCGCCCACGGGTAATTCCAGCATGTCTAGCTGCTCTTTTAATGCTCTACTGTAAATACTTGGACTTTCCGTGTAACCTTGCGGAATCCACGTAAGTGTAAATGTTCGTCCTCCTAATGTGAACGCGAACAAATATCTGCTGTCCTTGTCCACTGGAATACTGAAGAACGCGTTTTGCAAATCTACAACACTAAAATATTCTGCTGAAACAGGTATCATTGTCAATATTGTAGTGACATCTGGCACTAGAGGAAATTGTGGATCTACTACCTCGTTCAAAGCGCGCAAATCAATTACAAAACGGTATGGTTCCTCATTGCATCCTTTTTTATAAACCGGAAGAATCGGGCTGTTGGATGTACTGCCTGTAATTTCACCAAATCTGTAACAATACTCTTCAATCCTTTCTCACCTTCAGCCGAAATTCTGTATTGGGGTATTCACGGTAGGGTTAAACCTTCTTTCAAGATTATCTTTACTGGCTCTATCTTTAAACATCCTACATCATTGTCATGCATTGCCCATATACAGGTTGGTACTTTACTTAGTTCCCAAGGTAACGCTTCAGACATGAATTAGGACACAGGGGCATCATGTGGCCAAATCGTTACAAACAATCTGTCTGCCGTGCAATGTATAACGGAACCTAGTTTTTTCAAAAAATGTAATCACAACAAATTCTCCCCACAATTTCCTGTTAAAAGGAAAGGACAATGTTCAGTAAATGGTCCTATTGTAACTGGGACTGGTTTGGACACTGGGTTTATGACTGGTGTACCTGCAAACCCTACGGAAACATTATTTTGCCCTGACAGTGGTATATCCGGAACAAAGTGGTGGTCTATTGAACACTTCTGCGCTCCTGTATCTACAAGAAAACAGTGCTCCTCATTCCCGACTCTCATTTCTACATAGGGTCCTCTCTGATTCACGGGAATAGTCACTGGTTCCGACCCCTGTCCTGGGCTGTCCTAATGGGGAAATAACACATCGTCCGATGTGTAATCATTACTATTACTGTAATACACGTTTGGCTGTGTATCAAAAACTTTCCCACTCTTTCCTCTATTTCCCCCACTCTGGTTTCCATATTGTTGATTTTGCTGTCCCTGACTCTGGTTTGGGGCATTTTGGTTTTGGCCTTGGTTTTCATTGCGTCCATTATTGTGATGCTGCTGCATACTATTCCTATTTGGTCCATTTGCTCCTGGGTGTCCTCTATGCTGTCTCCTCTATTCTGTAGATGCAGACATTGCGCTCGCCAATGTCCTTCCTCCTTACAATACACACACTGATTCGGTCACACTGTTCCCCCATGCATATTGGAATTACTCCTTCCTTGTGCGTATCCTCGCCCTCCATTATGTCCTGTTACTTGCTGCAATAGTACCTGTGTTCTCAATAGACACTCTTTCAAGTCTGCCCCCACCTGTTTTAGCAACGATAATTCGTTCACCATCTCCTTCTGCCCCGGTGATGGTAACTGCTGCCGTTTATTATGCAACCCTTTTTTCCCCTCCCCAGGTCTCCCGATATCCCTACTCCTGTACGCAGGTGTAGTAAATATTTTGACAGGTGCAGTAAACATTTCGACATAATCATTATCTAATTCATCTTTAAGTTCAAAAAGTCCATATACATGTTCTCTCACTTCTTCATCCCTCTCCCTACAGCGTGCTAATGCATTCAAATCTAACAATCGCTGAAGTGGTAATTTCCCAATTAACTGTTTCCATTTCTCCACCAAATATTCACCCATTCATTCCAACACTACCTGTCTCTCGTTGCTCCTTCGGAAGTCATACATTGAAGCCAATGCTGCCGTCCCATCATTCCTGTCTATATACATCTCTGCCTGTTGCTGCAATTCCACCTTCCTTTCTTTGCTGATTGCGCTGCAAGTTACCCTTGTGTATCCCCGTTGGTCAGTCCCACCTCTTGCCCCCGTGGTTTCAATTTCAACCCTAGGAGGAACAGACGGTACCAAGTCTGTGTCTGACGCGGGAGGTGCGGATGGGACAATGGGAACAGGGAGTGTCTGTTGTGGGCCTGGTTGGCTAATAGGAAGTGTTACATGCGCGGTCTGAGCCTGTGGCTGTAGGAGGGCATGAACTACCGGAGGGTGAGCTTGGGCTACGGGCGGGGTCTGGGCAATAGCTACTGACGTGTCTGGTCTTACTTCTGATCTTGGGCCTTGTTTTGTATGGGTCAATATATTTTCTATTAATTCATCTGCTATGTGTAATTCCCGTTGTGGATATATCTTTTCTATATTCAACTGGTCTCGCCTACCTGCCCTTCTTAGACTCTCAGTCCACTCCTCCTCTTCTTTCTCTTCCACTACTTCACCTTTCGATTTATGCCTGCGCGCATGCTTCGCTCTGCTTCAAATCGGAGCATTGCTTCCTTTCTCCAGTCTTTAATAGTCTCAAATGCTGCACGACGCGCTTTCTTTCTTATCAACACCCTTTCCAGGTTGTCTATCCTCGCTATCTCAAAACTACCATTAATCGGCCACTGATGGTCTTGTTGCTTTCTGGTTTGCTTATGTCAAGTTTCACAGAATATTATTGCACCCACTCCATACTTCACATACATCTCATACGCCGGCGTTCCCACAGGTGGTACAATTTGTCCATCTTCCAAAGATTGTCTACCACAGCGGAAAAACCCTGCTAAGGTGTACAATACCCCAGGCATGTTTCAACCTTCCCCCTGGTTAATCAACCTTAGCTAGGGCGTTTGATTTTGCAAAGTCAACTCTCACCCAATATCAGGATTACTTTGAATCGGGGAATGACTCACCTGATAAATCAAGTCGTCTGTATACTGTCGCACCAAAGGATGTTGTGTCTGCGTTTCTTGGCTTCCGCCTCGTTTCGGGACCCTCGCCTCCTTGTTCTCTAGCTAGGCACGTCGATCAGGGATCAGATTTGTGCAGATCTGAAAAGGAGTCTCTCATCACTTTTGCAGGGCACCCCGAACAACTCTTGATCCCAGCTTGATAGTCCCGTCCTCGCTGTTCTCCACCTTACTCAATTACAACGTTATGTGATGGAACAAGTGGGGGAGGGTCCCTATTCGGGCACCATCTTGAAAGGGGCCCCAGGGGACCCTGACGTCTATGGAAACAAGGCGAGTCACCACACACGATAGATACACCAGACACTAGGTTGTATTCCCAAAGCTAGGGTTTATTGCAAAGCAAAAGTCTCAGTTGGCCAACTCGGTCTCATGCCCCGCGATGTGTATCTCTAGACCTCGAGGGACGCAAGCGAGTGAATTACGTACATCAGTTACATGTATACAAAATGCATATCAAACAATCAGCTATGACATGTTTAACACCCCCCTTTTATTGGGTTTCTTTGAATTTGGTGTGATGATGGACATCTCCGACAACTATGACACCTTCAAACATCTAGTAACAATTTGCAATTTGTGAGTGCGAAGGCATCTTTCAGTTGTTGAATAGAACACAGCGCTTCTGTTCTTGGAAACAAGCTTCATACGGTGGGAAGAGTTGTATTCCGGACCTTGCTATCTATTAGGTGCTATTCGTGTCCTGGGAGCCGACACGCTCTAGCGGGCTCAGCAAAGGGGGGCCGTAAGAAGAGCATAATTCAAGCCTTTAGCTGTATTATTCTAACATATTCTACCAGATAACGAGACTGGCTGGCAGCTGCAAAATGATTAAATGCCCTGCAGCTCTGCTTCAAGGCTACATTCGGGAGGGAGCCGGGCATTCTTCCTGGCGCTGCCTACGTTTGTGTTTCAACAAACTCTTGTTATCCTCTCGGCCCTGCGGCCTTGTCCTTTTTACATACAGACAACAATGTTTTACAGTCGAGCAGTGTAAGCGGAAAATATACTGCGAAGCAATAGGAACAGAAAGCAATGAGCAATGGTTAGAAAACAAAATGGCGATTCTTGTTACATCAAAATGGCCGTTAATTGGCAAACTCGAAAACCTATATTCTGTCATATCTTGCATGAGACGGTTGGCCCACGGCCACCAAAATGCGTTTGCGGTCACATAATAGAGGTATCATTTTTCTAGACTGACATACTAAAATGCAAAAGTACATCCGCTGACGTACCAAACTATGTTGCCTCAGAACTTTTTATAAAGGTAACACAAAAACTATAGACTTAACACACAAAATAGAAGACAATGAAGATTCCAAATGGTTTGAATTAGCTCTCTACCTTATAGCAGAAAGCAAATACAAAATAACTGACCCCTTAATACTTTGCAGTTGCTGCACTACAAAACTTGACAACAATCAAACTCCTTCACGTGCTATCACAAATAATTTGAAATTATTCCCACTACCAAAACCACTGCAACAACTCAATTTTTATGAGAGCATCATAATTCAAACAGTGCACCCATTTCAATCAATAATATGCCTTCAACCAAAAACAGTACAATTACCTCCCTCTGAATTGGTGAAAGGCATTCGGGGCAAAGTCGTGTATTTACCATTAGATCTGAAAGAAAATGTGCACACTCTGGGAGTGCAACGTCTAATAGAGCAATCTTAAATTGTCTTAGTAAAGGGTGTACCTATAAAAGATTTTTAAAAAATTGGCAACAACAGGTAGACTTACATAAAGTTAGACAAGCCTTGCAATACCCAAAAGACAATAATGAATACTACAAAGAAATAAATATTGAAGAAAACTTAAGGGAAACAACTGAAATAATTCAAGAGTCACCAGAAACCGGTCAATTTGAACTTCTAGATCCTGCTACAATATCCAATATTTTAGACCATTATACAATTCATCCATTACACTCTAATGACACCATAGAAGATGCACTAGAAACGTACCAAATGCGACAAACAAAAGGATCACCAATCAGCATATGGGAAAAAAGTATAGAAGCAAATGCTTTTCCTCTACTCTTTTCTACTAGCAAAGGAGGAAGGTACGATGATAGACCTATTCAAATAACAGCATCAGAATACCGCTTGTTATGGATGTATTCTGAAGATCCCAGATTTAGATAAAATGAGGAATACATATTCCACCTACCCTTTGAAAGTGAACTAGCAACTCTATGTTACGGAGTTGCACACACATTAAAATCAGGAACCCACTTTCAAAATATGTCAGCTATGCAATTACTAAAAAAAGTGCAAGAAAAAGATGAGGTTTTACAATCAAGCATTACAAATCTATTAGCAAACATGCGTGGTACTAAAGAGTGCTGGTTCCGACATCACAGAGATGTACGTTGTATGATAAGAAACCTTGGCCCACCCACTTGGTCTGTTACATTAAGTTGTGCAGAATATGCATGGGAAGATTTACATGATTTCCTACGCATATTAAACGAAAACAAAACAACCATAGTTATACTAACACCTGGAGAACTTTGCTCTCTAGATCCTGTTAATGTTTCAAGATATTTCCATCATCGCTTCATTGCTATGCAATACTTTATTTGTAATAAAAATGTTCCTCCCCTCGGAGAAAGGCAACCTTTCTTTTGGAGAAAAGAATACCAAGCCAGAGGAGCACCACATATCCACATGCTTTTATGGATTAAAGATGCTCCTAAATTTGGTTAAAACAGTGATGCCACTCTGTTACAGTTTATCGAAAAATATGTCACTTGTGAAATTCCATCAGAAGCAACAAATAGTGATCTTCATGCAAAAATTGTACAATTTCAAAGACACACATGTGGCAAATATTGTTTCCCTAGACCGGTTACAGAAACAGCTGAAGTGAACAACTGCATGTCTTCAGTTAGACATAGTGTTAAAGGTAAATCACATAAAAATACATATTACATCAAAAGAACAGAAGAAGCAAAATATATCAATGATTACAATGAAATCATTGCCCTAATATGGAATGCAAACATAGATGTGCAGTACATTGCAGACAATTCCGCTGCAGTTGCATGATTAGTTACAGCCTACTTAACCAAAGCAGAAAAAACAGAGCTTCAAGACCTTGGGAATGACCTGTCATCAGACAAAACATTGTCTCAGAAATTGTACAGTTTGGGCATAAAAATGCTCTCCCATAGAAAATGTGGCTGCTGTGAAGCTGCAGATTGTTTAACCGGAACTCCTTTGTATGGAAAATCTGAAAATATAGTATGGCTAAGTCTTGGTCCTACTAAATCTAGAAAAAGAGCTCTCAAATCATACGACAACATATAAACAATAGCCATAAATGATCCCAACAGTCAAGACATTTTGAAAAACAATTTACTATACACATACTACCCAAATAGCAGTAGCACTTTGGAAACCATGTGTCTATACCACATAGCCCAAAACTTCACATACAAAAGTAATATAAAACCGGATTAAAAAAAAGGTAGATACAGAGTGACAAATTGTGAAGGCAGCTTAGTAAAACTTACCAAACCAAGTTTAATTAATCATATCAAATTGTCATTAAAAACTCCTCAACATAAAGAACTATATTACATGACCCTGCTACAACGCTTTAAACCATGGAGAAAAGAAGAGATACTAGATAACTATGACTCCTATGAAGACGCTTTCAAAGCAAATGAAAACACTATAACCAATGTAAACTTTACACAGTGCAAAACAATGTTGCACAATGAACAGCACCGCCAAGAAGAACTCCAGGCCCAACTAGATAAGGAAACTCCCAAGAGTAGTCAACCTTCTGTAACAGGAATCCAAGAACCACTGGGACAGCCACTAATAGCAAATGAGGCAGAATTAGCTATGACAGAACTAGAAAATACCATGTGTTAGTATGAATATACAGAAGACTTAGCTGTACTACAATCAAAACTAAACAATGAGCAGCGTAGCATTTTTCAAGAAGTAACAAAAGATATTGCACATTGTGTACAACATGAAAATAAAGAATGTACCTGCCAAAATTACAAACCTATACTACTATACGTCAGTGGTGAAGCTGGTTCAGGCAAAACATTCTTAATCAAAATCATCAGTAAGTTCCTTCAACAATTGACAAACAACAAGCTGTCAGCTATTGTAACTGCCCCCACAGGGTTAGCTGCCTACAACATAGGCAGTGTCACTTTAAACCAATTACTACTCCTGCCAGTAGGACACCAAAACAAATTAGAATATTACAAACCTTCTACAGAAACTGCAATGGAACTATGCAGAGTGTTAAAACAAATGGAAATCCTACTAATAGATGAATTGAGCATTGTCTCCAACCTAATGTTGGCTTTGATTCACCTCAGATTAAAAGAAGTACTTCAAACAAACTACGAAGAGCTATTTGGAGGAAAACACATTACTGTTTTCGGAGATCTTCTTCAATTGACACCAGTGAAAGGTGAACCTATTTTTAAAACCTTAGGACACAAACTGTGCAGTAAAACTGTTGGCAGCATAGGAAATGTTAACCTTTGGCAACATTTCCAATACAGAGAATTAACAGAAAACATGTGACAGGCTGCAGAACTCACCTACGCCAACATTTTAAAACGTATTAGAGTTAGTGTACTATCTCAAGAAGCAGAAGCACTATTAAAAACCCGGCACATCCATGCATTTTATGGCCATAACTCATGTGCTACTGATGTCATGAAACAATTAGCACACAGAAATGTCAATTATATGTCCTTGAAGCCAACTCTTGCAAGCTGTTCCAAATTCAATGAAACAATGTTGAAAAAAGAAATGCAACCAATAATTGACCAATGTGTCAAGAAGGCACAACAAGACTAAATACCAACACAGCTGGTTTGGAGAAAATATTAAAATTATCTTTAAACTGCAGAGTACTGCTTAAACACAACCTTGACGTGCAGCAAGGACTAGTTAATGGAGCACTGGGTACAGTTATTCGCTTTCAAACATACAAACGTGACAACAACATTCAGTTTGTCAATATTCTCTTTGACAAACTTTCAGAAGTAAAAAGGATCGGGCGCTCAACAGCTCGATTCCTTCTTTTCAAAGACATGTATTTATGCAGAGAACAATTTTTTCTAACTCTAGCATACGCAGTCACCATTCACAAATCACAAGGTCTAACCTTAAATAAAGCATTGATAGATATTGGGAACACAGTCTTCAAAGAAGGCATGAGCTACCTAGCACTATCACGCTTACGTACACTTGACGGTCTATTTCTAATCAACTTTGATGCAAGTAAAGTAAACTCTGATATTCTTTGCATTTTAGAATACAATAGACTACTTTCACTATATACCCCATCTAAAAACATATCCTGTTCCACAAAAAAAAAAAAAAAGAAAACGCACTCTAAAAAATGACTTGGACACAGAACTAGCTGGTCCATTAAAATGTTCAAATGTAACTGGTGTGTTGCTACGCAAATGTAGCAATCAATATTCTATTTCAATTGTCATCAATTATTGACAACATTTACTTACACAGTACAGACCAATTATGTTTGCAAATGTTAGTCCTTGATAGAAATGCAACCAACAATCTTGACAACACCTACAGTGTTCATGGAATAAGACAAGAATTGGACTACTGTGCTGGAATGGTACAATTCACTATAAACTCACAAGAAGATCCACAAGAATCAAAACAAAAACATACATAAAAATGAAATCTTCCAGATTTCATACATGTGGAAACATATATGCACTCTGTGCAACAATATGCAATATGAGCAAATCCCTAATGAACGTTTTGTGTATGTATGCATACCTAACTGTGAATCCGTTCCATTTCAGCAACTTGAAAAAAATACAAACCATGGCAGATTATGTACTACCTGCAATTCAGATAATCGCTCCACCTTACTAATACAAACGCATAGTAAATATGTAATATTAATGCTTCTACGTTACAAAGCAGATGGTACCAAAAACAACTGCAAGCTGACTGGATTCACACATGGTCAAGTATCGCTTGGTAAGAAAACATTCACAACAATAGGTACAATCTACCACCCAGAAGCCACAACTAATGCAGGTCACTACACTGCATATATAAAAAAAAAATGTGGATGGTTCGAATGTAATGATAATACCATTACTCTAAAGCAAATATTACAAGCAAATCTTATAAACGCTTATTTAATCTTCTTAAAACCAAAATTTAATAACTAATCTGTAATTAAACATTAACAAAACTTCAATTACAAAACTATAGACAGTTAGAATACGCCAACAGGTACCTAACTGCCCTAAGATTCTATAACAACCAAACAGATAAATCAATACCACTAATAACTAATCTGTGCATATACTTTAATAACACTTCAATTAAAAAACTATAAACAGTAGAGTACGCCAACAGGTACCTAACTGCCCTAAGATTCTATAACAACCAAACAGATAAATCAATACCACTAAATTATAACAAGAAATAAACAGTTAAAATACGCCAACAGGTATCTAACTGCCCCAAGATTTTGCAACAACCCAACAGATTGATTAACAACTTGAGAATATAAATAAAACATATAGGGGCCGATTCATGGAACAAACGTCTGCCGAAAATCTATGCGCAAGCAGGCGCAAGCAGGCGCAAGCGCGAAAAAACAGACGCATGCGCACATGTGCGATTCATGGAAGTCCCTGCGCGTGTTTTCCTCGGGATGTGCGGCAAACCCGTGCATGGCGCACACGTCACTGAAGCATCCCGAACGGCGTGCGCGACGGGCACAGTGAAAGCGCACAGCCTCGGCGCACACACCAAAAAAGGGGGCGGAACACGGGGCGGAACGCGCGGAATGGGGAACAACGCGCGAAAATAAGGGCGTAACTGGGATGTACTGCTGGGAAGCAGACGGAACGCCCGCACGCACGCGAACCACACGTATTCATGGAATCGAATAGGGCAAAGCCGCGCACGGCCAAAGACACACACAGGCCTAAACACGTCCGCCACACGAAGGCAGGCGGTAGCGTCCCTGCGCATCACAAAAGCGCCAATATACAGCAATGATGAATGTCCCATACTGCTATTGTGCCTGGGGTTCGCGTGAAGTTATTCACGCGATCGGGCCTGGGGGAGCGGGCTATGTGTATTACATGGCCTGGGGGAGTGGGCTATGTGTATTACGGGGGTTCGCGTGAAGTTTTTCATGCGATCGGGCCTGGGGGAGCGGGCTATGTGTATTACGGGGGTTCGCATGAAGTTTTTCACGCGATCAGGCCTGGGGGAGCGGGCTACGTGTATTACGGGGGTTCGCGTGAAGTTTTTCACGCGATCGGGCCTGGGGGAGCGGGCTACGTGTATTACGGGGGTTCGCGTGAAATTTTTCACGCGATCGGGCCTGGGGGAGCGGGCTACGTGTATCACGGGGGTTCGCGTGAAGTTTTTCACGCGATCGGGCCTGGGGGAGCGGGCTACGTGTATCACGGGGGTTCGCGAAGTTTTTCACGCGATCGGGCCTGGGGGAGCGGGCTACGTGTATTACTGGGGTTCGCGTGAAGTTTTTCACGCGATCGGGCCTGGGGGAGCGGGCTACGTGTATTACAGGGGTTCGCATGAAGTTTTTCACGTGATCGGGCCTGGGGGAGCGGGCTACCACTCACCGTCTGCCTTGTGTGTAGAAGAACGTGGAGCCAACACCCGCTGTGAAGTAATAGCGTGTGAACACCAACGGCTGGAAAACACACGCACCGCACCCCACGAAAAGCATGTACAGAGCAATGTAAAGGCACGTGGGATCTACAAGCCCTGCCAGGGAAACGCCTGTGCACGAAATGTCACAGACACGCTTACGCACTAAGGGCCTTTGGTCCAATGAAATCGCATATGCATGCTGACGCGCTTATGCGCTAAGGGCCTTTGGTCCAATGAAATTGCGTATGCGTGCTGACGCGCTTACGCACTAAGGGCCTTTCCTCGATTTACACGCAGACGTGCAAGATTTTCACGTGCCAAATCACTCTGTATCAAGCTGGCCACGCGTAAGCACACTGAAGACCACGCTCCTGCCCAAAAGGCCAAATTACTGCCCCCCAGAGCCCCGAGCAGCCTCCCACGAGCCATCTGCTGCTGCCTGCCTGCCTGCTGCCACCGTGCCCTGCCATTTGGTGCCTGCACATCAGCCATCTGCAGGGGTCCATTTGCTGTGTCCACCCCTGCTGGAACAGAAGACTCCCGACTGGGATACCATCGCTCCACAGCCCAGCCCCAGGAACCAGTTGCCCACCCACTCCTGCCTCTGGGGTTGCCATGTCGGGCACTGCAACATCTGGCACCACTGGCAACCCCCGGACAGAGAGGCAGAGGGGCACCAGCTTCACTGCCACCGAAGTTGGTGTCCTGGTGGAGCAAGTCCTGGGGCAGTATGATGCACTCTTCGGAAGTAAGCGTGCCAACAAGGAAGGACGGACTCGGATCTGGACGGACATCATGACTGCCATCAACGTGGAGGGGGTGGCAGTCCGCGACTACCAACATGTCAAGAAGCGCTGGGATTACTGCAGGTCCAGGACCCTCTTGAAGGCCCGGCACCTCGTGGAGGGGGGCCGGGGCCACATGAGTACCATCCAGATGAGGGTCCTGGAACGCGTAGGCCCAGCGCTCCACGCCCAGATCCTTGAGAGGCAGACCCGTCTGGAGTTGAGCGGTAAGTGGCCAAGCATTGCTGTGTGAGACAGGGCATGTCGCAGTGTGCTGGTTGTCTGATACTTGCCTTTATGTGTGACATAGGCCATGTATGCAGGGACATCATGCATGTGAGACCAGTAATGTGTGAACCACATGGTTGGTGCATGTGTTCAAATGCAACATGGGTTGCCCTATGCGGAATGGCCACTTGAAAGCATGCCAGTCTCTGTTCCTGGACATGGGTGGGGGTGAGGGATGGGTGCTGATGCCATGTACATGTATGTTGTCCATGTCTGTGTGTCTGACCTGCGTGTCTGTGACTTGTGAATGCCAGGGATGCATGACACATGTCTGTCGCAATGTTCAGGTTCACTGATGCAGCCTAGTCATCCTTGTATCCACTGTGTCTGTGGTGTACGAGGCCAGATGGATGAAACTAGGGTGAAGTGTGTGCATGTGATAGGCATGGCCCATGATGCATGTGAGTTCCAAAACAACATTGTAGGTTTCAAGAATCCCTTGGACATGTATGCTAATGTCCATAGCATGCGCCATGCCTGTTACCGCATGTGTTTTACCTGCACTGACACATGTGTTGTGGAGGGACATGATGGAAGTGATCTTTGACAGTGCCACTCATCTGCTATTGCTTCCTGTCTAGGGGACCATTGTACAGTACCCTGATTCTTGTGTTCTATGTCTCCCTCTACACAGCGCAGCGTGAAGAAGAGGGCGGAGACGGCGCTGTGGAGCAAAGCGGCGGGGATGCCCCCACGGCTGCAGCGGAAGGGGTGGGTGTGCCCCCACAGGGGCTTGCAACGGCGGAAGACGGGGTGGAGCCATCCAGGTTGGTGGTTTCCACAGAGGTGGAGGAGGCCGCTACTGAGGCGCACATGGGGCCTGGTGGGGGCATCCCTGCTGGTGCAAGTGTTGCAGTCCAGGGGCAGGGGCAGGAGGCAGCACAGGTCGCCGTGGAGGGGCCTTTGCATGTCACTGGCCCTGACACTGTGAATGCACCACCATGCACCAGCAGGAATGCCCCATCCCAGGCCCGTCCGCAGGTAGGGGGGATGTCCATGTCATCTGACTCCCCTCCACCTGCGGACGAGGGGACCCCTGGCCATATGGAGAAGGTCCTGATTGGTGTCGCGTTGCGCCCAGCTGCAATTCGTGATTAGGTGCGTGCTTCCTGGGAAGAGCATGCACGTCATCACAGAGAGCACCGTGCCGACGTGGCCCAGTTGGGATTGGCCATGGTCGGGGGTTTCCTACATGTGTCGGCCAATCTGGCAACCCTCTCCTCCTCTGTGGAGACTATGCACCAGTCGTTCTCCATGCCGTCTTCCGGCCCGGATGCCACCAGGGCCCCCTGTGGACCTGCCCCGACCAATGCAGCCAGCTCGGTGGGGATCCCATCCCTGCCACAGTCAGGAGTCAGAGGTCCAGCAGGGGTGGACACACCAGCAACTGGACCCCAGCAGATGGAGGATGTGACGGCATCACCGGGCAGGGCACGTGCACGACGGCGTCGGTGGATTCCATCAGCCTGGATGCCGTCGTGCTGGCACAGGCAGTTGCGTTGGAGGCAGCGGCAGGCTCGACGTGGGAGGCATCATGGTTCGGGGCCATCAACATCAGGGGTGCAGGCATCGGCCGGAGGGCAGGAGAACCCTGGAATGGGAGTGGCTTCCATGTGGGAGCGGTTGGGCCAGCAGATAGGTGCAGAGGGGCAGCGGGCAGAGGAGGAACGGCTCACAATGGTCAGGGCGGAGAACTCCATGCGGAGGGCGTTGAGGCGGGCTGAGTGCCTCGAGGGTCTTCGAAGGGAGTTGGAGCTGGACACTGCTTTATCCCTGCGAGACCTCGGGGCCAGGGAACATGAAGCCATTGAACAGGAGTTGATGATGCCCTGGCCCATGACAACATCCAGTGAGCCGTTGGACTAGCCCGCTGCCCTTGTAAATAGTTATGTAGTTAGTGTTAGGTTTCCTTTGTTTTTGCATTTATTTTGGACCTTTTGGACAATGGGCCACATTTTTGTATATAGTTTTTTTTATTAGGTAGTGTTGTTAGATAGGTTTCATTTCTTTTGTTGGGATCATGGACCCTGGCTTGTTCATCTGTACATTGTTCACTGTTGGATTTTCTTTTAATTTTACAATTTACCCATGGAACAATGGCTTTCAATTATAATTTCCCATTGGATTTTCTTTTGTGGACTGTGACTTTGGACACCATTCCTTTGGATTATGATTTTTGGTTTTGCATTTTTTCACGGACATGCTTCTTTTTATTTTTTTACATTCCCATTTCTGTTTGTTTATCTTTGATTCAATTCATGTTTCCTTTAATACATATTTTTTGATCAAACTTCAATGTGTAGTATCATCTCATTGGTTTCATGCATATCATGATATGGGTTTTGAGATTCACTGACACCCATTGGGTGTATGTGAGGGACATGTGTTCGTTTCCAAACTTGCAATTGGTGTTCTATCATGTTCTTGCCATTTCTAAGTGGGTGGATGCAATACTCGGGTGGGTGTTTTGCATTTGGAGGCTGACCATAGGGACCAGGGATCTAGATTGTGATGACATGTTGGCTGGGGAACATGAGTTGGGGCCTGGTGGAGGGTGCCCCACAGTGCTGGGGGGTGGGGGTGCAGGGGAACATGAGTTGGGGCCTGGTGGAGGGTGCACGACAGTGCTGGGGGGTGGGGGTGCAGGGGAACATGAGTTGGACATGAGTGAGGGCCTGCTGGAAGGTTCCCCACAGTGCTGGGGGGTGGGGGTGCAGGGGAACATGAGTTGGGGCCTGGTGGAGGGTGCCCCACAGTGCTGGGGGGTGGGGGTGCAGGGGGACGAGTGGGGTTGCAGGCTAGTCCCCCGTGGTGTGGGCTGCCTGCAGGGGCCGTGGAGGTTGTGGAGCGAACACCTGGGAGGACCCACACGGCCAATTCACATATAGTACTCCACGGAACCCCTGAAATACACGTACCATGCTGATGTCGCGTGTGAAACTTCCCGCGCACCCCGAAATACACTTATCCAGACATTTGTGTGTGGAACTTCCTGCGCACCCCTGATATACACGTACCCTGCTGATGTTGTGTGTGAAACTTCCCGCGCACCCCGAAATACACGCACCCAGGACATTCGCGTGTGGAACTTCCCACGCACCCCTGATATACATGTACTCTGCTGATATCGCGTGTGAAACTTCCCGCGCACCCCAAGATACACGTAGCCAGGACATTCGCGTGTGGAACTTCCAGCGCACCCCTGGAATACACGTACCCTGCTGATATTGTGTGTGAAACTTCCCGCGCACCCCAAGATACACGTAGCCAGGACATTCACATGTGGAACTTCCAGCGCACCCCTGATATATACGTACCCTGCTGAATTTACATGTGAAACTTCCCGCGCACCCCTGATGTACATGTACCCTGATGGAATCGCGTGGGGAACTTCCAGCGTACCCCTGAAATACACGTACCCAGCTGAAATGACGTGAGGTACTTCCCGCGCACCCCAGTGATACACGTAGCCCGGACATTCGCGTGTGAAACTTCCCGCGTACCCCGAAATACACGTACCCTGCTGATGTCGCGTGTGAAACTTCCCGCGCACCCCAAGATACACATAGCCAGGACATTCGCGTGTGAAACTTCCCGCGCACCCCAAAATACACGTACCCAGGACATTCGCGTGTGGAACTTCCCGCGCACCCCTGATATACACGTACCCTGCTGATATCGCGTGTGAAACTTCCCGCGCACCCCAAGATACACATAGCCAGGACATTCGCGTGTGGAACTTCCAGCGCACCCCTGATGTACACGTACCCAGCTGAAATAACGTGAGGTACTTCCCGCGCACCCCAGTGATACACGTAGCCAGGACATTCGCGTGTGAAACTTCCCGCGCACCCCGAAATACAGGTACCCTGCTGATGTCACATGTGAAACTTCCCGCGCACCCCAAGATACACGTAGCCAGGACATTCGCGTGTGAAACTTCCCACGCACCCCGAAATACACGTACCCAGGACATTCGTGTGTGGAACTTCCCGCGCACCCCTGGTATACACGTACCCTGCTGATATTGCGTGTGAAACTTCCCGCGCACCCCAAGATACACATAGCCAGGACATTCGCGTGTGGAACTTCCAGCGCACCCCTGATGTACACGTACCCAGCTGAAATAACGTGAGGTACTTCCCGCGCACCCCAGTGATACACGTAGCCAGGACATTCGCGTGTGAAACTTCCCGCGCACCCCGAAATACAGGTACCCTGCTGATGTCGCGTGTGAAACTTCCCGCGCACCCCAAGATACACATAGCCAGGACATTCGCGTGTGGAACTTCCCGCGCACCCCATATATACACATACCCTGCTGATGTTGCGTGTGAAACTTCCCGCGCACCCCGAAATACACGTACCCAGGACATTAGCGTGTGGAACTTCCCGCGCACCCCTGATATACACGTACCCTGCTGATGTCGCGTGTGAAACTTCCCGCGCACCCCGAAATACACGTACCCAGGACATTCGCATGTGGAACTTCCCACACACCCCTGATATACACGTACCCTGCTGATATCGCGTGTGAAACTTCCCGCGCACCCCAAGATACATGTAGCCAGGACATTTGTGTGTGGAACTTCCAGCGCACCCCTGGAATACATGTACCCTGCTGATATCGCGTGTGAAACTTCCCGCGCACCCCAAGATACACGTAGCCAGGACATTCGCGTGTGGAACTTCCAGCGCACCCCTGATATACACGTACCCTGCTGAATTCACGTGTGAAACTTCCCGCGCACCCCTGATGTACACGTACCCTGATGGAATAGCGTGTGGAACTTCCAGCGCACCCCTGAAATACACATACCCAGCTGAAATGACGTGAGGTACTTCCCGCGCACCCCAGTGATACACGTAGCCCGCTTGCCATGCTGGTACAGGGTTAGCACAGCCCTTTGCGCTGGATTGGGGATTTTGATGGCTTTTCCCTGCGTGAGAGGCGTTCTTGGGGCGTAACTGGCGCTGCTGCAGGGTTGCTGCGCCACTGTGCGCCATGGCTGGTTTTGGTAGCTGGAATCCATGAATACGCTGTGCGCGGAAATGGATTTTAGCGCACACGGCTGGCGCAGGGATTTGCACGCGCACACTGTGCGCCAGCCGCGTGCGCCACTTGTGCGCTAAATTCTATGAATTACCCCCATAATCTGTTACAATTCATCAACAAGTATCTAACAATCTGCAACAAGCCATAATTGGCCAGTAACAACAAGTAAACACAGAAAACATAAAAATAAATGTACCATACCAAAAGGAAAAAAAAAAGGCTTTTTAATCCAACATGAATTTTTCTTTTTTCCCACAGACCCAATGATTTAACAACAAACACAGAAACTGAGCAAATTGCACAGTACACTGGTTTGTAATCTACTAAATATGAGGGTCGAAATGAATAAAACATGTCTATTATTCAATGTTATAAGTCCTTACAAACTACCAACACTAACATGATCTTTTCTTTTATCACATACATTGACAAAGCATATATGTACTCCAGTTATCAAACCAAACAGTAGGTATAGTATAGTAAGTACAGCTCATAAATACTGCTCCATAACACAACCATTGAAGCAAACATTTAACCGTAAACCACAATTCAAAATGTTTACTTCCATGGATTAGTTATACTGCAGTGCTTGTTACCAATCTCTACAATCTTAATGGCATGATGTACCCAAAACTTCATATACAAACTATACAAATCAAACAGTGCATTAACTGTAGATTTGCAAATATTTCATACATATTTCGGCCATGCACCCAAGACTCTAGGCCCTGGCCACTACCACCCCAGCATATCGCACCCATAGATCACACCCATAGAATCAAACTTTTTAACCATGCAGCATGGCCATTTTTTATGTCCGCGGACACCCAAAGTGTTCTTAGAGCAGTTTTATTTTGCTAGCGTATAGTACGGACAGGAATAGTGTCCGACACCAGGCCCATTCTTAGAACAGTTTCAACTTGCCTGAAAACAGTACGGACAGGAACAGTTCCTTAGGACACCCCCGTTTGCCCAATTACGGACATCCCGGACACCAGACCCAATCTTAGAACAGTTTCAACTTGCCTGCGGACAGTACGGACAGGAATAGTGTCCTTAGGACACCCCGTTTGCCCAATTACGGACATCCCAGACAGCGCGGCTGTCCGCGGATATGACGAACACAACAGGGGTGCCTGCCACTTAAATAAATACAGCATTTGACCCATCTCTTACTCCCTACCCTCCCCAAACACTCTTACACACCAACACATTTGCCAAAGTTGTATTTCTCCACCATTTGTCACTGCGCTGTCCGCGGATCCAAGATGGCGGGTGCTTCCAAAAATCTGATGCACTTCATGCTCTTCACCATCCAATCAGTGAACACGTCACATGTCCGCGGACATGACGCAAGTCGATTAGCCAATCAGGACACTGTCCGTGGAGCGAACAGGGAAATGTGTCCACGGAGCGAACATAGATATCACTAATTTTTTTAAAAAATCTACTGGATGGATTTTCACCAAATTTACAAAAGCACGCGTTTGGGACCAACCCACTGCTCCTGCCGCAAATTTGGTGAAAATCCGTCCAGCGATTTGGGATGTAGGCGTGAGCAATGTTTTTTCCCCATTCAGTCTATGGGGAAAAAATAAGTTTTGGGCCATATGCTTTTTTTGCAAAGTTTGGTGTGGATTCGTCCAGGGGGAGCGAAGGTATAAACTGCCCAAAAAGTGCTCTTCCTAACGTGGCTGTGTAATATATATTCAGTAAAAAACTTTGTTAAAGGGACATTATGTTTAAGTTGCTCTACTAAAAACCTATGAAATTCAGTGAAACAAAATGTTGTTAAAGAGACGTTATGGTTCCCAGTAAAACCGAAAAACCCCTGAAATTGGCCAGTTATGTTAACCTAAACACCCATAACTCGCACCACCACCGTGCACTGCTAAGCCTAACACCCAGGACATCAAAGATGACATCACAAATGTCATTGATGACATCACTGATGACATCACATGTCTGGCTCCCTCTTTTTTCCTTTACTGACATATGTAGGCCAGTAACAGTCAGGAATTATAAATTCAAAAAGTACTATATTTATAGACTTATCCTTCAACTATATTCTTACAGTAATTCACTTGGGGTTCACTCACAGCACATGAAACATGTTTGTTTATCTTTGATTCAATTCATGTTTCCTTTAATACATATTTTTTGATCAAACTTCAATGTGTAGTATCATCTCATTGGTTTCATGCATATCATGATATGGGTTTTGAGATTCACTGACACCCATTGGGTGTATGTGAGGGACATGTGTTCGTTTCCAAACTTGCAATTGGTGTTCTATCATGTTCTTGCCATTTCTAAGTGGGTGGATGCAATACTCGGGTGGGTGTTTTGCATTTGGAGGCTGACCATAGGGACCAGGGATCTAGATTGTGATGACATGTTGGCTGGGGAACATGAGTTGGGGCCTGGTGGAGGGTGCCCCACAGTGCTGGGGGGTGGGGGTGCAGGGGAACATGAGTTGGGGCCTGGTGGAGGGTGCACCACAGAGCTGGGGGGTGGGGGTGCAGGGGAACATGAGTTGGACATGAGTGAGGGCCTGCTGGAAGGTTCCCCACAGTGCTGGGGGGTGGGGGTGCAGGGGAACATGAGTTGGGGCCTGGTGGAGGGTGCCCCACAGTGCTGGGGGGTGGGGGTGCAGGGGGACGAGTGGGGTTGCAGGCTAGTCCCCCGTGGTGTGGGCTGCCTGCAGGGGCCGTGGAGGTTGTGGAGCGAACACCTGGGAGGACCCACACGGCCAATTCACATATAGTACTCCACAGAACCCCTGAAATACACGTACCATGCTGATGTCGCGTGTGAAACTTCCCGCGCACCCCGAAATACACTTATCCAGACATTTGTGTGTGGAACTTCCTGCGCATCCCTGATATACACGTACCCTGCTGATGTTGTGTGTGAAACTTCCCGCGCACCCCAAAATACACGCACCCAGGACATTCGCGTGTGGAACTTCCCACGCACCCCTGATATACATGTACTCTGCTGATATCGCGTGTGAAACTTCCCGCGCACCCCAAGATACACGTAGCCAGGACATTCGCGTGTGGAACTTCCAGCGCACCCCTGGAATACACGTACCCTGCTGATATTGTGTGTGAAACTTCCCGCGCACCCCAAGATACACGTAGCCAGGACATTCACATGTGGAACTTCCAGCGCACCCCTGATATACACGTACCCTGCTGAATTTACATGTGAAACTTCCCGCGCACCCCTGATGTACATGTACCCTGATGGAATCGCGTGGGGAACTTCCAGCGTACCCCTGAAATACACGTACCCAGCTGAAATGACGTGAGGTACTTCCCGCGCACCCCAGTGATACACGTAGCCCGGACATTCGCGTGTGAAACTTCCCGCGTACCCCGAAATACACGTACCCTGCTGATGTCGCGTGTGAAACTTCCCGCGCACCCCAAGATACACATAGCCAGGACATTCGCGTGTGAAACTTCCCGCGCACCCCAAAATACACGTACCCAGGACATTCGCGTGTGGAACTTCCCGCGCACCCCTGATATACACGTACCCTGCTGATATCGCGTGTGAAACTTCCCGCGCACCCCAAGATACACATAGCCAGGACATTCGCGTGTGGAACTTCCAGCGCACCCCTGATGTACACGTACCCAGCTGAAATAACGTGAGGTACTTCCCGCGCACCCCAGTGATACACGTAGCCAGGACATTCGCGTGTGAAACTTCCCGCGCACCCCGAAATACAGGTACCCTGCTGATGTCACATGTGAAACTTCACGCGCACCCCAAGATACACGTAGCCAGGACATTCGCGTGTGAAACTTCCCACGCACCCCGAAATACACGTACCCAGGACATTCGCGTGTGGAACTTCCCGCGCACCCCTGGTATACACGTACCCTGCTGATATCGCGTGTGAAACTTCCCGCGCACCCCAAGATACACATAGCCAGGACATTCGCGTGTGGAACTTCCAGCGCACCCCTGATGTACACGTACCCAGCTGAAATAACGTGAGGTACTTCCCGCGCACCCCAGTGATACACGTAGCCAGGACATTCGCGTGTGAAACTTCCCGCGCACCCCGAAATACAGGTACCCTGCTGATGTCGCGTGTGAAACTTCCCGCGCACCCCAAGATACACATAGCCAGGACATTCGCGTGTGGAACTTCCCGCGCACCCCATATATACACATACCCTGCTGATGTTGCGTGTGAAACTTCCCGCGCACCCCGAAATACACGTACCCAGGACATTAGCGTGTGGAACTTCCCGCGCACCCCTGATATACACGTACCCTGCTGATGTCGCGTGTGAAACTTCCCGCGCACCCCGAAATACACGTACCCAGGACATTCGCATGTGGAACTTCCCACACACCCCTGATATACACGTACCCTGCTGATATCGCGTGTGAAACTTCCCGCGCACCCCAAGATACATGTAGCCAGGACATTTGTGTGTGGAACTTCCAGCGCACCCCTGGAATACATGTACCCTGCTGATATCGCGTGTGAAACTTCCCGCGCACCCCAAGATACACGTAGCCAGGACATTCGCGTGTGGAACTTCCAGCGCACCCCTGATATACACGTACCCTGCTGAATTCACGTGTGAAACTTCCCGCGCACCCCTGATGTACACGTACCCTGATGGAATAGCGTGTGGAACTTCCAGCGCACCCCTGAAATACACATACCCAGCTGAAATGACGTGAGGTACTTCCCGCGCACCCCAGTGATACACGTAGCCCGCTTGCCATGCTGGTACAGGGTTAGCACAGCCCTTTGCGCTGGATTGGGGATTTTGATGGCTTTTCCCTGCGTGAGAGGCGTTCTTGGGGCGTAACTGGCGCTGCTGCAGGGTTGCTGCGCCACTGTGCGCCATGGCTGGTTTTGGTAGCTGGAATCCATGAATACGCTGTGCGCGGAAATGGATTTTAGCGCACACGGCTGGCGCAGGGATTTGCACGCGCACACTGTGCGCCAGCCGCGTGCGCCACTTGTGCGCTAAATTCTATGAATTACCCCCATAATCTGTTACAATTCATCAACAAGTATCTAACAATCTGCAACAAGCCATAATTGGCCAGTAACAACAAGTAAACACAGAAAACATAAAAATAAATGTACCATACCAAAAGGAAAAAAAAAAGGCTTTTTAATCCAACATGAATTTTTCTTTTTTCCCACAGACCCAATGATTTAACAACAAACACAGAAACTGAGCAAATTGCACAGTACACTGGTTTGTAATCTACTAAATATGAGGGTCGAAATGAATAAAACATGTCTATTATTCAATGTTATAAGTCCTTACAAACTACCAACACTAACATGATCTTTTCTTTTATCACATACATTGACAAAGCATATATGTACTCCAGTTATCAAACCAAACAGTAGGTATAGTATAGTAAGTACAGCTCATAAATACTGCTCCATAACACAACCATTGAAGCAAACATTTAACCGTAAACCACAATTCAAAATGTTTACTTCCATGGATTAGTTATACTGCAGTGCTTGTTACCAATCTCTACAATCTTAATGGCATGATGTACCCAAAACTTCATATACAAACTATACAAATCAAACAGTGCATTAACTGTAGATTTGCAAATATTTCATACATATTTCGGCCATGCACCCAAGACTCTAGGCCCTGGCCACTACCACCCCAGCATATCGCACCCATAGATCACACCCATAGAATCAAACTTTTTAACCATGCAGCATGGCCATTTTTTATGTCCGCGGACACCCAAAGTGTTCTTAGAGCAGTTTTATTTTGCTAGCGTATAGTACGGACAGGAATAGTGTCCGACACCAGGCCCATTCTTAGAACAGTTTCAACTTGCCTGAAAACAGTACGGACAGGAACAGTTCCTTAGGACACCCCCGTTTGCCCAATTACGGACATCCCGGACACCAGACCCAATCTTAGAACAGTTTCAACTTGCCTGCGGACAGTACGGACAGGAATAGTGTCCTTAGGACACCCCGTTTGCCCAATTACGGACATCCCAGACAGCGCGGCTGTCCGCGGATATGACGAACACAACAGGGGTGCCTGCCACTTAAATAAATACAGCATTTGACCCATCTCTTACTCCCTACCCTCCCCAAACACTCTTACACACCAACACATTTGCCAAAGTTGTATTTCTCCACCATTTGTCACTGCGCTGTCCGCGGATCCAAGATGGCGGGTGCTTCCAAAAATCTGATGCACTTCATGCTCTTCACCATCCAATCAGTGAACACGTCACATGTCCGCGGACATGACGCAAGTCGATTAGCCAATCAGGACACTGTCCGTGGAGCGAACAGGGAAATGTGTCCACGGAGCGAACATAGATATCACTAATTTTTTAAAAAAATCTACTGGATGGATTTTCACCAAATTTACAAAAGCACGCGTTTGGGACCAACCCACTGCTCCTGCCGCAAATTTGGTGAAAATCCGTCCAGCGATTTGGGATGTAGGCGTGAGCAATGTTTTTTCCCCATTCAGTCTATGGGGAAAAAATAAGTTTTGGGCCATATGCTTTTTTTGCAAAGTTTGGTGTGGATTCGTCCAGGGGGAGCGAAGGTATAAACTGCCCAAAAAGTGCTCTTCCTAACGTGGCTGTGTAATATATATTCAGTAAAAAACTTTGTTAAAGGGACATTATGTTTAAGTTGCTCTACTAAAAACCTATGAAATTCAGTGAAACAAAATGTTGTTAAAGAGACGTTATGGTTCCCAGTAAAACCGAAAAACCCCTGAAATTGGCCAGTTATGTTAACCTAAACACCCATAACTCGCACCACCACCGTGCACTGCTAAGCCTAACACCCAGGACATCAAAGATGACATCACAAATGTCATTGATGACATCACTGATGACATCACATGTCTGGCTCGCTCTTTTTTCCTTTACTGACATATGTAGGCCAGTAACAGTCAGGAATTATAAATTCAAAAAGTACTATATTTATAGACTTATCCTTCAACTATATTCTTACAGTAATTCACTTGGGGTTCACTCACAGCACATGAAACAAATACATAGCGGAAAACACAGAATTGGAAGACAGCAATTATGTATGAAGATGATCAGTAAAGTTATCAACACTTGTTTATAGTTCTGCTGTTTTTGTATTACTGTACTTTCCCTGGATATGCTCATAATTTGTATAGATTGTACTCACACTACTTTCCTTAGGGTCTAGTCACATTATGTGATAGTTATACATTGGGAAGTAGTAGCTTTGAAGCAGAGCAATCCTTTCGGTGCAAGAAGATAATCGGTTAGATTGTTTGGTAATACTGCTGTTTTTTGTTTACTTTATTTTCCCTGTATATGCTCATATGTGTATGCGTTGTTGTCTGTTTGTGTTTTGTTTGCAATAATGCAATTATGTAGTAAGTGGGTTTTATTAGCTACTTATTAAATGTTTCACAGTACGCAAAACTCTAATAAGGAAGCATTTATCATTTTACTATTCAACATGGCAAGATTATGAATAGTGCACCTCCATCATGTATGCTGCACACAATGCCTATGTTACTACATGAGTAACTTAGTATACTGGAATGAACTTCATATTAAAATGCTATTTGGATTAATGCATTGCTTAATGCACTACATATGTCATGATATTTATTCCAATGATCCTCGACACTTTTTCATCAACATTACAATAAGAATCCCTTGTGCATACTTTTCATGAAAGTAAATGCACATGTGATGTCATCAGTGATGTCGTCAATGACATTTATGATTCATCTTTGATGTCCTGGGTGTTAGGCTTAGCAGTGCATGGAAGTGGCACGAGTTATGGGTGCTTAGGTTACCATAACTGGCGAATTTCAGGGGTTTTCCGGTTTTACTTGGAATCGTAACGTCCCTTTAACACATTTTTTTTCACTGAATTTCGTAGGTTTTTAGTAGCACAACTTAACCATAACGTCCATTTAACAACTTTTTTTACTGAATTACATAGGTTTTTAATAGCGCAACTTAACCATAACGTTCCTTTAACAAAGTTGTTTCACTGAATATAGATATAGATAATATAAATTGGATAAATGTTTACTAGTATCCCTTAGTTTATATACATTTAACATAGAAGATACTGAACCCCCTACCTGCGCTAGTGGTTCTCATGTCCGCAGACCATGCGCATGTTCGCGGACGGACTCAGTCAACATGAACAATATCAAGAAAACTCAAGGGGTAGCTTACATTGTTGTATCATGCAATAAAAACACTGAACATTTTAAAAAAGCAGCACATAAATACATTATTCAATAATAAATAAGAAGTGCAAACTTTATATGTAATACACCAACCGTCCAATTACATAGCATAGGCAACATCATGGAATATACCAAAACAAAATAAATATGCCTCCAACAGAAGTACCTCACAGAAACTGCACAGCAAAAATCAACAGCACACCTACGGAGATATAACAGCAAAACTTAGCAATAAACTAGTGAGCACACTATATTTATTGTATATATTTATAAACTTTATGTATTAGGTACACTAAAAGTAATATATATATATATTTTTTTTACACAGAAATGTATAGTACTTTGGAATGGCTGGAAGAAAATGTTCCTCGGGATGAAATGAGTGAAAACAGTAATACTAATGGTAGACATTACACTTCTCTATATAAACCAATTAATAACCATTACTTTATGTGTACTTAGTACATCTGTTTTTTTTTTTTAACAGACCATACAGACATTAAAAATAATACAGAAACAGAGACCTTAGAAAATCATTTGCAGCGAATGGAACAAAACATTGATCTATTAAAGAAATAGCGCTCTCCGAAATATTATTGTCCCGAGGGTTCGGGCATTTGTTTTTAAGCAAACGTTGATCGATCGTACAAACATTTCCTATGCACCTTACCGTAGTTTTCCTCATTTTTACACATGCAAAATCATGCAGCTGGGCGCGGCCAACTCGTGATAATCTTATCCGGTGCCGCATTGCCCAAGGTGGACTGACCTGGCGGCACTGATTCATATGCCCCGCCCATGAGGCTGACATCACCAAACCTACTGATATTCTCTACCTATTTCCAGGACGTTACGGGGCAGCATAGCCAAATGCACACAGTCATCACCTACGTGTTAACGTTAGTTGACGCAGAACCCGGAATATCAACTCACATCATCTCACAACACAGCATGTCCCAATTTTGACTATAAAACTATACTGTTAAAAGAAATAGAAAAACTGTACAATTTGTAAAGTACTTTTATATCACAATAAACACTCCGAGAACATCCAGCAATTGCCATATTCAAGCAAATGGGTAATTTTTGTCTTTGTTCTCGATCCACAAATGTTTATCGTGAGTCACGCGGTGTTCCTTTTGGTACAAGAAACACATTTGACGCACCGTCAATTGCAAAGCTTTGGCATCAGCTTGGCGCTACGCCACCTTAAATGATGTCAGGTTGCTCCTTATCGCTGGTACCGCGTAAGGGCATATCGCCATATGGCGATCGTCCCAAAAAAGCGTCATTGTGATCTAGCCATTCAAGTGTATCTGCAGCTGCCGGTTAAAAAACCTGTCCGTTGGTATCTGGATTCGATGAAAATCGCTGAAAGGCACAATGTAGATGTTTGAAAAACATAACAGAAATGTGTCTGAGTAGCCGATCTTTATTACAATTGATCATTTTACCCATTAATTTGGCCCCGTGTTAAAACTAATGATGAACAACGATGTGAAAAAATGCGAACACAGAAAAAACAACTTGGAAAGTAGTCCACAATTTGCTTCAGAGATTAGTGCTATGGAGTATGTTCAGCTAGAAATGGGATGTGCAGGCTGACGCTACCATCAGGGAGCAAGCTATGTGCAAGAAGAACACATAGACAGAATTTTTATTAAATATTAGCATTGAATTAGGCTTTTGTGGAACCCGGGGGAACCCAGTGGTGGACTACATGCATCTACAATTTAAGCCATCAATAATGGTCGGCGAATGATAAGTTGACTTGTTGGTCCATAAAACCGTCGAAAGTAAAACTTAATTAATATTTGGCATTTCCATTCTCTCAGTGTAACGCAGAGACTCAGTTCAGTTCAACTAATGTTCATAAAATAAATGACATGTTCCTTTGTCCAGTTTTGGAATAGTGAAATGTATCATATTTGACGGTATTACAACCCTCCCTTCATTCATTCCTTTCGGAATCCTCCCTTTCTTTCAAGTATGAAAAACAATTGAAACTTATACTGTGTATGATGCATGGGTTTGCTCAGCTTGCAAGCAAAAATTCAAAGCTGCTGACCTCTACTCAGAATCGGAGCCACTAGCCCTTCACACCGTAGTGGCATTAGAAATATTTTTCTAAAACATTTGAATTGTTGGCTACCGTCCACCAATTGCGTGCACAATTTCTAGTGATTTATTTTGTTCCTCAGGAGAACTTCGCACTCTCCCAGCGACTTCCACAACCAGCCCACACCACATGTCAGCTCAGCCCATCTCCTGTTCACATGGCAAATCACATAAATGTTTTCCGCAAGAAGCAAGTCTCGAGCCCTGACAAAATGTGCACGTATGAGAATTTCTGAGCAAGCCCTGCTGGCCAGGCTGTGGTCCCCTGAACCCATGAACACAGTTATATATTAGAGGCTTATAAGATGCACACATGTTTTTGTACTATCCCATTTTGGTTCACTAGCGAGGTGGAGGGTGTGGGGGCCTTGCCCCTGAGGCAACCGGAGAGGGTCAGAATTTATAGCGGACAGGTCTGGCACATCAGAGCTAGAAAAGGGGTGGAGTGACACATGTTAGTTTAGGACAGAATATACTGTGACTGGGGTCTTGTTTTATTGTGAGGAACTCTGGGGTGGTCATCTAGGAAGGGTCACACTTCTGGTACATGAAAGGAATAGCTTTGAAGGGGCATAAGGTTGAACAAGCAGTACATTTCCATCAGCGAGGAACATTTGTTGAGATGGTTTGGCCCTGACACACACAGGACAGTGCTCTCAGAGGAAGATTTAAATTAAAATATTCTTAGTTTGACAAAATGACAGAGTCAGAGATACAATCACAGAATGCGGCAAGGGCCGGAACACTGCTGAATGGAGACACATTTGATTCACTGAAAAATTGAAACAACCATTGATGAAAGTTCTGTGGTGCTTTATTTTGTTGCTGATTTTGATAGCACAAATGCACTGCACATTATAAAGTTCTGGTTGCAGCACCTGTACTGATAGCTGTCACTGGGGAAAGTTTCTCTAATGGCACCAACGACACAGGCAGGTATTACTCGTCGAATGCATTGTGAAAGCCTCCGATGAAGCCACCATGTAAATGAACGATAGGCCACCAGCCTGTACCACCTTTGAAAGAGAAAGATACAAACTGTTTTTAAATGAACAAGATAAGTTTATTAAACCTTAGTTGATAATGACAAATCTAGTATCCAATGGCATTGTTGCAAGTCCACATGTTACTTAGACACTGTACAATATTGAACGACTATGCATTCCATTACATTTGGGACACAAAGAAATATTGCTTCATTGCTGTACATGAAATAAACATAAGGAGACCACTATGATTTCCCCAAATTGCAAGTGATGTATAGAATTGCAAGACTACATTGGTTTGGCATTGATAGATCAAAGTTACGACAACATAAGAGTCAACCATGAAATGGTAGTGGCCTAAGTGACATCACAACTAGAGTACACTTACACGTTACTTGGATTGGGAGGGCGAACTGTTGCTCAATCTGCTTTCTGAAACACAAAGCCATAGCTATCTGCTCTTCTCTCATGAAAAAAAGACTTTCTGACAAAGTCTCAGCTGACACATCACACCCAGTAAACCCTATTGTCCAATCCCTTGCCACTAATAGCAAATGAGGCTGAATTAGCCATGACAGAAGTAGAAAACACCATGTGTCAGTATGAGCAATCTACAGATGACTTTGCTTCACAACTAAAAAATGTGCAGCGTAGCATTTTCCAAGAAGTAGCAAAACAAATTGAACATGGTGTGCAACATGGAAATATAAAACTGGTCCTACCAAGACTACAAATCTATACTGCTATATTTGAGTGGTCAAGCTGGTTCAGGCAAAACATCCTTAATCAAAATCATCAGCAAGTTCCTCGAACACTTGACAATTAACAAACTGTTAGATGTTGTAACTGCCCCCAAAGGTTTAGCTGCCTACAACATAGGCAGTGTCACTTTACACCAATTACTACTCCGTCCAGTAGAACAGAAAGACAAATTAGACTATTACATACTTTCTACAGAAGCTGCAATGGAACTATGCAGAGTTTTCAAACAAATTAAAATGCTGCGAATAGATGAGGTGAGCATGGCCTCCAACTAAATGTTGGCTTTGATTCACCTCAGATTACAAGAGTTCCTCAAAACAGACTACAAGGGCTCTTTGGAGGAAAACACATAATTGTTTTTGGAGATCTTCTTCAATTAACACCAGTGAAAGGTGAACCTATTTTTAAAACCTTAGGGCACAAACTGTGCTGTAAAACTATTGGCAGCATAGGAAATGTCAACCTTTGGCAACATTTCCAATACAGAGAATTAACTGAAAATATGCGTCATTCTGCAGAACTCACATAAGCCAACATTTTAAAAAGTATTAGAGTTGGTGTACTATTTCAAGAAGCACAATCTATATTACAAACCAGGCATATACATGCACTCTTTGGCCATAGCTCATGTGCTACTGATGTCAAGGAACAATTAGCACACAAAAATGTCAATTGTATGTTCTTGATGCCAACTCTTGCAAGCTGGTCAAAATTTAATGAAATAATGCAACCAATAGTTCAAATTGGCTACACAGACTAACTGGACATACATGGTATGACACTACCCATATGTCAACAAGCCACAATGAGGCTAAACACCTTGGAAAACTCTATATCTAACACAGCTGGTTTGGAGAAAATATTAAAATTATCTTGGTACAGTTGTTGGCTTTCAAACATACCCATGTGACAACAACATTCAATTTGTCAATATTCTCTTTGACAAACTATCCAAAGTTAAAAGGAAAGGACGCTCAACAGCCCGCTTCATTCTTTTCAAACACATGCTGTAGCAGAGAAAATGTTTCGCTAACTCTAGCATATGCAGTCATCATTCACAAATCACAAGGTCTTACACTAGATAAATCATTGATAGATATTGGTAGCACAGTCTTTAAAGAAGGCATGAGCTAAGTAGCTCTATCATGCTTACGTACACTTGGCAGACTATTTCTAATCAACTTTGATGCAAGTACAGTAAATGCTGATATTTCTTGCATTCTAGAATAGAATACACTGCGTTCACTCTACACCCCCATCTCAAAACCTATCCTGTTCCGCAATAAGCAAAACGTTGTAAAAAAAAAACTACTTCAGACTCAAACTATGCAAGATCTCACAGCAATTCTTCTAAAGAAAGTAAAAGAAGCTAATACTTCATCAATGACGACAGCCAAAGAAGATTCTACTGCTGAAAGTAACTCAATTACCTCTTCAAAGAAGCAATGCAAACTCGGAACAAATGACTTGGACACAGAATTGTCAGGTCCATTCAAATTTTCAAATACAACTGGTGTAAATTGCTACGCAAATGTAGCAATAAATATTCTCTTCCAAATGCCTCCAATTATTGACAACATTTACTTACACGGTAGAGACCAATTGTGTTTGCAAATGTTAGTACTTCATAGAAATGCAACCAACAATCCTGACAACACTTGCAGTGCTTCTGGAATAATGCAGGAATTGGACTACTGTGCTGGAATGGTTAAATTCACTATAATCTCACAAGAAGATCCACAAGAATGTCTAATGTACTTACTACGAATAATAGAAAACAAAAACATACCTATAAATGCAATCTTCCAGATTTCATACATTTGGAAACACACATGCACTCTTTGCAGGCATGTAGTACAAGAAGAAGCTCCTAATTAATGCTTTGTGTATGTATCCATACCTAACTGTGAATCTATTTCATTTCAGCAACTAGTACAAAATGCAAACCATGGCAGAGTATGGACTACCTGCAATTCCGATAATTGTTCCACCTTACAAATACAGACACATAATAAATACGTAATGTAATAGTAATGTTTTTACATTTTAATAATGCAGATGTTACCAAAAACAACTGCAAGCTAACTGGATTCACACATGGGCAAGTATCACTTGGTAAGAAAACCTTCACAACAATAGGTATAATCTACCGCGCAGGAGCCACAACCAATGCAGGTCACTGCACTGCATATATAAAAAAGAATTGTGGATGGTTGAAATGTAATGATACTAAGATTCCTCTAAAACAGAGATTACCAGCAAATCTTGTAAACACTTACTTAATATTCTTAAAACCAAAATGTAATAACTAATCTGTGTATGAACATTAAAAAAAAACTTGAACTTCAAAACTATGATCAGTTAGAATACGCCAACAGGTATCTAACTTCCCCATAAATCTGAAACAAGCCAATAGATAGACGAATACCACTAAAATTGAAAAACAAATAAACAAACAGAATACACCAACCATCTAATTGCAACAATACTACCACCACTTCCAAATCAAAAACCATACACCTATTGAATTCCTCCCATTCTAATCAATGAAAGAAATATATGGTACCACAATGTAGAAAGTTTTTTTTTTAATCCAACATGGATTTTTTTCCCACAGACCCAATGATTTAATCAACAAACACAGGAACTGAGCAAATTGCACAGTACACTGGTTTGAACTATAGTACTTCTAATGTACTAACTATGAGGGTGTACTATGCAATGCAATCTCATTATAAACTACCTACACTAACATGTGTTTTTTTCTTTTGTCACAGTGATTGAAAAGAAATGTCTTCTCCAACTACCCATGCCATGAAAAAACTGCATACAACCACAACAATTCAAACAGTACACATATAATGATTGGACTCATAAACACCACAGCATAACACACCCATTCAAGCAAACAGCTGACCATAAACCACAATCCAAAATGTTTGCTTCCATGGGTATCTTATGCTGCAGCACTTGTTGCCAAACACTACAATCTTGACTGCATGGCCTACCCAAAGCTCTTCATACAGCCTCAACAAAGGAAACAGTAAGTATATAATAAACTCACAAACACTGCAACATAACACAACCATGCAAACAAACACCTCACCAATAAATACAACCCAAAATGCGTAGAGTCTTCAATACCAACATTCTGAACACAATCCAACAAACTAACACACATCATCTCACTATCCTATAAACACTATAACACTACTACCAATCAGTAAACACATTTTTGAACCACGTTCCCTAAGCAGCCCACATACCACAGTCAAAATCGTTGGTAACATGGGTGTGTTATACCGCAGTGGTTCTGGCCAGGGCATAGAGTCTTGGGTACATGGGTGAAGGCCTACAGCACTTCGGCCATGCACCCAAGACTCTAGGCCCTGGCCTCAACCACTGCAGCATAATACACCCATAGAAACAAACACCTACCAAATTACCACAACCCAAAAACATAATACATCCACCTGAAATGCTATCCACTTCAATTGCACATGGGCAAGTACTCGTAAGTACAGCTTTGCTGCAACATGTTGTGTTTTGTGGAGCTCCATGCCTGGATCCTGGTTGCAGTTTATTACAAATTAATTTTGATTGACATTTCTCTGGACCCGCCTTGGATTGCTGGGGATTGGCTCCCAGGTTGCATCACTATATATCCTGTGTGCACGCGCAAAGCGCAAGCGCACATGGGCAAGTACTCGTACCTTATACCCTCGCTACCTCTAGCTTACTCTCAGTTGAATCAACTTGTAAACTCAATTAAGCAAGTAAAGGCTCTGAAATTGAATCCAACTGTTGAGTGTGCAACAAAAAAAACAGTCACCTTTCAACCTTCTCGTGAGCTGCCCAGGATGGGACTTGGTGGGCAGCCTCTCGAGACGGTTGAATCAATAAAACAAATGATTGAGGTGTATCTGTTTGATTGTGCTTCATTGCCCGAGTGCGCCCGTTCCAATTTGCTTTTAGTGGCACCAGAAATCAGGGAGTTAATGCACCATCTCAACATGCCCACACACCACAATCTTCTGATGCTGCTAGATTAAGTACTTTGTGTCACAAGCTTACTCCTTTGATGCTGACACCAGGTGGTCCCAGTTTCCATCCTGTTCAATCCCTCATTATCCCTGCTAAAACAGCTCTGCCAAGATGTGGAAATGCCCACTCGTTCATTCTGAAATGCAGAGAGGGTAATTTCCCCTCTTACGTTTTGAAGAGAAGGAGTGTGCTCAACATCTTTAGGGATGTGAGTGCCCTGCAGGAGGTTACATCTCAAGACATTGAACAAAGCAAATTTATTGCAGATACATCTCAGTCCATAATTATATTATGGATACCGTCGGGAGTGGTGGCCAACATCATATGGCAGGCAAAAATGAGTCTGATTGACATGGGCTTTTTGCTAACAGAAGATCCTGCCCGAGCAACCTTTCAATCCAAAAGGGACAGACGATGGCAAACAAAAACAAAAAACAAAAACTCTGCCGAGATGTGGCATCTACTCAATAATCAACCTTCTCATATGCAGGCTGCTGCAAAACTAAGTGTAGTTAATGAAGACAAGTGGATGGACGACTATTCCAACTTATACGCCGATTCAGGCTTTGATGAACATCACAGTGCGCAGTCAGCTATAGCAGGTTGGTCCTTGAGTTTCTCTCCAATTGTTATTGAAGATGTGATACGTCGTGCCAGGTCATCTATGGCTGCAGGTCCCGATGGACTTATCAATTGTATGCTTAAAGCAAACATATCTGAATGGGCATTGATTTTGAATCAGATCTTTCCACTTGGTTTAAAGACGCGAGTAGTGTCGATGTCTTGGAAAACCTCTGTGATCGTACCCATTTTTAAGAAGAGAGATCGCATGTTAACCCAAAACTATCGACCCATCGCATTGTTGTATGCCCCAGGCAAGATTTTTACAAAACTAGTTGTTGAGTGTTCTGACCCACGTTTGGACAATTATGCTACAACATTTGGTGCTGTGGGCTTAGGAAATCCAAGATGGCCGAAGAATTTATGAAAACCGCGCAGTTTGTGCGCACACCAAAATGGTCGCCTGACTTGCCACCCATCGGTGCGGGTGTGCTGGGTCAGAAGAGCCATGAGTGAAATGGGGTGCCAAAGAGAAAAACAGCAGTGCCTGTTCGCTAGAAAGCACTTTAGAAATCACCCTTTGTTTCTCTGAAGGCAAACTCAGAATGCCCATTTCAAACATTGCAGAATATCCAACAATCTCAATGAACACCAGCAGACATTTGACAGAATAAAGTCTTGTGGGCATACAAAATCTGGAAAGAGGATGAGCCTAAAATAATGTTCATAGCAAATCTGGCTGAGCTGTGGATTTCAGCAGTTTAAGTAAATTTGGACTAAAAGACACTAAAAATCTAAATGTTTAAAAGAAATGAGTGACCTACTTTTGAGTGTCACATAGGTTTCAATTGTTTAAATGTCATAGTTTTAAACTTAGAATCAGCATTCTAGCTGCATGTGTAAAAATTGTTAGTTTATTTGAATGCAGAAAACTGGGTAACTAGAAGTGACATTAGCTGGGGCCTGGCTTAAGGAACTGAATTCTGCCTGACATCTACCCCCACAGGAGTTAAAACCTGCTCAGCCACTCTTCCGCTTGCCAAAAGGAGTTGTCAACTCTCTGATTAGATTAGGGGTGGATCAGCTACAGGGAGTTGAACAAAGGCCTGTCATGGGCCCAGGCAGATGGTTTATTAGGGTAGTCGTAAATGGCTTCCTTTTGAACAATGGGCCTTCCATGGCCCAGGCAGATGGTTTATTAGGGGGACCGTAAAATAGCTTCCTCTTGGCAGAAGCTGGGAGGGGCAGGGTCTCTGAGCTTGGCAGAAACTGGATAAACTGGTTTCTATACCATGTGACCTGGGAAACCACACCCCTTTGGGGTCAGAACATAAATCTAAAAAGATGGATCATTCATAGAGCGGACTTGTGAAAATTTTATAAGTGATATCATTATTCTTGTGATTTTTCTGTGCACATTTGAAGACGTGTTAGGACCCGGTGGTATGTTCAGGGGGGTTTTTAGCAGAAAAGAGGATATTACTCTAAATATATGTATGTTAAAAATCTGACACTCCACCACCTAATGCCCACATGCTTTGCGAACATTTGTGTAAATGCTGGGACAAATCCAATATTGGTAACCCGACCAAAAAGTGAAATATGTTGCCATTTTTGAACCCAAGCCCCCAGGAAGAGCAGAGTTTGAACAGGGTATACCTCATGTGATATGTGATGGGTGCATGTAATTTCAAACCACTGTGTATCTATGAAATATGTCTTTAGGTCAAATATAGATTGTGTGTAATTTGACAGGGGAGTGTCCTTTCTGCAAGCCATTAAATGACATCGCTCTGACACTCCACTTCTTTTCCCCAATCAAGAGAGAAAGGAAAGCTTGACCAATGGGCAGTTGAGAGAGGGGCTGGCTAGTGATGCTGCACACACACCCACTTTCAAAAGACATAAAAAGAGCCACTGGAAGCTAGAGAGGGAATTCTATTCCATCTGCTGCGGGACGCTCTGCCGGGAAAATCCATACTTTACCTCCATCAACCTCCAGAGAGCCAACATAGAGACTTCAATCTATCCACCTTCAGAGACCAAGACTTTACTTCAGAATTTGTAGCAGAGAGGCCAACTACAAGCTAAATCCCTCTTTAGCAGGCCTCAAATCATTGCCACTATTCACAGCCAGGCGAGCTGTTTGAATTCTTTGCAAGAACTCTTGCCATTTGCCAGAGAGCAGTGTTGTATCCAGAGAGAGACCAGCTGAACCGGAGGCCGCTGTATCCGGACCCACAGACCTGATCAGAACCAGAGACCCAGACCAGACCAGCAGAGTAGAGCTGACCCAGACGCTGTGCGCAGAAACCGTCCGTGGCGAGTGAAGAAAACCTGTTGACCAGATCCGTGGCGAGGCCCATTCCTTTTAAAATTATATTGTGAGTACCTAGCAGAACTGTGCAGAACAAATCTCTTAGTTAAAATAATATAATTCAATCTATTTTAATCTAACCAGAACTGCCTCCTAACTGTCACCTGTCATTTGCAAAGCTGTCACTTGTCATTTTCTAGCTGCAAGCTGTAACCTGTCGCTTTGACCTTTTAAAATTTCAAATCCGAAAAACTACCTTTATTTAATCGTCCGTATCTCTGGAACCGTTTGGGCTAGGAACTTGGTTTAACTTTCTTCTGAAAGTTTAGAATCTCAGCTTTTCAACAAGCCTAGAACCGACTTCCTCATACTTTTGCCGTAATCACGATTCTCACTCTCGCGAATTTTACCGCGACTTGCAATTTGGTAAAAAATCCAGCCACGTGTGAAAACAGCAGCTTCATTGCTTTCCTTTGCCAAAAATTCGTTTAACCTGCTAGTTACTCCTAGATCCTTGCTAAAGTGAGCCTGAACTCATCCCAAGTATATTTCACTCACCCTGAACCTCCTAAAGGGAATTAAAACCATTTTCAGCATATTTCTCACTGCATTGTCACCATATTCAAAGCATTTTGCCTGTGTTTCAAAACTCCTATCTGTTGTATAAGCTGCTGGGGGGGAATTGAACTGAATTCTATTTGATTGCATTCCTAAGAACTGTGTCATCTTCATCTCCTTACAGTGCATAAAAGGGGGGGTGAATTGTCCAAGAAAGTGATTACATTGTCTTTTGCTGAAATCCTATCAAGTTATTTTCTGTACTGCATTTCATTCCACATTGCATCCATTTGAAACCATAAAAGTATTGTTGCTATCGTATCCATCCTATAACCACTCATCATTGATTATAAAGAAGTGTGCTAGTGCCGGACTATCCATTATTGATTACTGCTCAGATTAAGCGTGATATTCAATTATTAATTTATTATAAAGTGTGATATATATATATATTGTTTAAATTATCAAATAAACCATTTAAACTTGCAAAACAGAACTACTTTGTGGCTCAGTGGGGTCAGGGGGATTCCAAGAGAGGGGTGATATATAGGGGTAGTCATCCAGAACGCATGAACTGGACGTAAAGATATATCAATAAGGGTTTCCATTCAGTATCCCAGACTAGGCATTGACTTAGCTGTAGTGTTGAATTGAATCCTCTTACAAATTGGGGGCTCGAGCCGGATGTTTGGGTTAGATCTATCACTTGTGCAGATTAATACAGCGTGCCAGCTGACCACATACACATATCCGGTCGGATCACCACGCTGTGTTACGCTGTAAAGCACTCCTCAAAGGAACGCTCTAAGGAAAAGGTCTGTTTTGCAAAAATAAAATACAAACTTCTGTAAATCAGGACAGAGACCAATCTCTAGAATGACGACCTTGGTAGATATGAAAATAGCCAGAGAACACTTCTTACATAAGCTATTTGTGAGAGGTGAGTGGACTCATCAGGACCAAACGGTCTGGTTGCAGGCAATCGCGCAACAGGTCACTGAACAGGGTCAGATATATGGGGAGATCAGGGTCCCCTACATGTGGCCCTGAGTGAACTATACATGGCCCCGAAGGCCAAGGAAGAGCACCACAAGATTGCCAGGGCAGCGGCATATTTATATTTACATATGGGAGCCATGCAGGACAAATGTGCTGAAGGCCAAGATCTGGCGAGTAGGCAACTGCTGGCATTACAGAAGGCCCAATCTGATCTGGACTCTTCTGAGCAGAGGCTGCTCAGGAGCCAGGAGTCAGAAAATGACAGCAGACGGTACATCACTAAAATAAAGGAGGATATGGATGTGCTGCAACAGGAAAAGGCAGACCAGGATACCAAATTTCTGGCCTTGCAGAAGGAGTACCAAGAAGGTTTGGACTCCCTACTACAGAGCCAGAAAAAGCTGGAGCAACAGTTAGACTTCAATAGGGCATGTGCTGAGCAGGTAGTCACCCTGCAAAGCCACCTAGATAGGGAGAAAGCAGAGAGCAATAAACTGATTTTGAAAGACCTGGATACCCAGGCAGAGTTTGACCAGGAGCGCCAAAGGCAAAGGGACGACCTGGCGGCACAGATGCAGGCTCTTAGTCAGGAAAGGGATACCTTAGGCCACGAAGTCTGCCACTTAAAAAGGAAAATGGAAGAAAATCACCTGGCCCTCCAGGGACTGGGTGACCTCCAAAAAGAACACCAGAACTTGTTAGAGCACACCAGGAAGGTGGAGGATGCTCTGGCAAGAAAGGAGCAGGCCAATAGGGACAGAGCTCCGGAGGTAACCCTCCTGCAGCAAAGACTGGCCCAGTGCAACAGGACCAATCAGGAAACGCAGAGAGAGAATGAGGCTCTCTGCCAGCACAATGATAGGCTCCAACAACAGGTAACGATGCAGGAGAGACTGATAGAGTCTAGTAAGGCCTTAACTGAGGAACTGAAGGCGCAGGCTCTTGCATTGCAACAGGGAGCAGGGGCGGATAGAGACCAGGTTCGCTGGGAAAGGGAAACTCCTGAGCATAACCTCAGGAGCACTAGTACCAGAGGCATTTATCTCTCTCAGTCCCTGGACTCTGCCACCCCCATGTCCCCTGGCGCACATGAGCACCGGGCCACAGGGATGGCAGATTACTATCCAGCCAGAAGCATTGGGCTCATAGGCCAGTACCTCCCAGGAATGGATGGGCGGGCATCCGGGTATGGGCACCCAAGCACAGTGCAATTTAGTGGGGAACCCCAGGAGAATAGGCCCATTAAGGGCATCCTGAAAACTTCTGCCCAGTTAGGTCAGTGGGGGGGTACCCATCAAATCCTGGCAGCAAGGAGGAATCTGAAGACTCCTCTGAACGGCGCAGGACACAGGTGACCAGGTCCCCACATTCTGCCAGCCATTCCTAGGCTCTGGAAGATCAGACAGGAACCTCTGGGAGCAGTGCCTCTGAGTCAGAGGATGAATGGACAAGGGTTACCCGAACCAAAAAGGCCAATAAGGCAAAAAGGGCCTTGCTTAAGGACCCATTGAAACAGATTAAGGCAATCAGGAGTGTCATCACGCCTTATCATAAGAACGCCAAGTACTCTGTTTGGGAACACTTGGAGCTCTATGAGCAAATGATGGAGACTTTCCATTTGAAGGACAGCAGTAGCTGCATCCAGTACGTCAAATGGACATTCTCCCCAGAATACTCCAGTTTCTTTGCGGGGCTGGAGGACCAAAATCATTTAAGATGGTCCACCTATAAGGCGGCCATCTTGAAACATTTTTCTGTTCACAGAAATCCTCAAGAGGCTCGCAAGGCAGCCTACAATTTGCAATGTGGGAGGATCAGGCCCCACAAGAATTTGTGCAAGAACTGAAACGTGCCTTTGCGCAGACCACCAGAAGGGTGCGCACAGACAGCAGAGAATTTGTCAATACATTTTTCCATGCCTTGCCCAAATATATAATGACCCAGCTCGTGAGAGATTTTCATGAGAAAAGATCTTTAGACTGGGTCATTGAACAGGCTACCCGGATCTATGAGGTGCAGAAGCCCATAGAAAATAAAAGCAATACCCAGAAAAATCCCAAAACCAACAGCACCCCTGCTGCTGCCAAGGTGGCAGAGGTAAAGGTCACCCCCGTTTTGGATTTGGAGATGGGGGGGCCTAAAAACATACCTGCACCTAATAATGCTAGGCCCAGAAGGTCCTCGGGCCAGTCACAGACGGGGAGTGAAAGAGGTAGTCCCACAAATGAGGTCCCTCGCTCTCCTGACTATGTAAGTCCCCGTTACAAGGGAAACAGACCAATCCTGGGTTATGTGTGGACTCCTCCAGCCCAAGGGGGGGGATCCAGCCAAGCACCTGACCCGGGGAACTTTCCTCCTAACTTCCCCAAGGAGGGCAGAAATTCTCCAAATCCTGGGAAGAACTTTTTCCCCAGGTATCCACCCAATTTCCAGCCCCAAAATCATCCATCCTTCTTTCCCCAATTCCCTGAGCCCAGACAACCTAATCCGGGAGAGGGGAGGCCAAGGGTGGAGGGGTACCAAAATCTTCCCAACCAGGGGTACTACCAGAGAAGGTATAGCTATCCTTCCCGGGATCAGCCCAGGGGAGAAAATAGAGCCCTGTATCAGCCTGAGCGGGTTTCCCAGTTAGAGCGCCAGGTCCAAAATATGGCACGGGATCTGGGTCACATACTGAGGGCTCAACAGAACCCTCAGATGAGCATGCCACCGCAGAATGCCCCAAACTCTGGACCTGGTGCTCCAGAACAATGGCGGGGGCAGCACCCCGATAACACACCAGTTCCCAGGGAGAAGGCACAAGGGGAAGGGGGGTGTAAAGCCTTGGAGGAAGCTTCCTTCCCAACTTGTAAACAGCCCCTGGAAAACCAGGAACCGGAAACAAAATCTCCTGCCCCTGAAAGCCCGCCTCCCAAGGAGCAGAGGGGGGGGTAGGAGAAACAAAGGACCCAAACAGACCCACTTTGTGGAGGAGGTACAGGTCTTCCAATGTGAGGGAGAGGGATCCTCAGAGGATCCTGGGGAAAGGACCTTCTCCTTCAGGGATGGGGGAACTCCTCCCAAGGAAAAATGGGTCCCAAGGGATGCCAATTCAGACTGGGGAGATATGGAGACTGAGCTACCGCCGCCCATCATCTCATCCCAGAACCCACAATACCAAAATCCCCTGGTTCAAACCCATCCTGATGACTGCCTCCAAAAAGGTGGGGGGCGGCCCAGAACCGGATCCAGGGGAACCCACAATGGCTCTGATCTCCAGTTGCCAACTTTTTCTTTCAGATTCCCAAGGCTCTCCACAGAATTCTGCCCAAATTTCTTCTCTTGCAATGTCCAAAACCAGAAAGTTAGCCCACCAGTTGTCCAAAAATGTGCATTATCTGTGCCCCCTTGAGGAGAAGGAGGGAAGATATTATGCCCTGGTACAAGTACAGGGGCAGGGTACGATTTCAGCGCTGGTGGACACGGGATCTCAAGCTACCCTTCTGTCCAGAAGGGCCTTTGATGAACTGAATGCAGGAAGGGGAGGGAATTACCAAATTCCTCTCACCTCACTTCCTGGACAACTCCAGAACTTTGACGGGAAGGAAATTCCCGTCGAGGGGACGGCAGATTTGGACATTAAAATTGGGCGACACAAGTTGAAACACCCGGTCATAGTTGTGACTCCAGAGGGCACCCCTTGTTTACTAGGGAATGACCTCCTGAAAAGGTTGTCACCCCTAATAGATTGCGTAAACAAGGTCCTCTGAACCCAGACTAGCCAACCCATAAAATTAAAACAGAGTGTCAACCATGTTAGTTTAAACGGCACATGCCACATGGTTGAACAAAATTCTGACCAAGTAGAATTCCACTTCCAGAATAACCAAATTCCAGACGTGACAGTAATAGCAGTAGGACAACAGACTGGTGATGGGGGGTCCTCTCTATTTCTGAAAATCAACCTTCCTTCCAGTCTAAAGTGGTATTCCACACTGGAAGGAAACACTCTGAAATTCTATACTAATCCACAATCAGAAACTCCCACTCCTATAGTCCAGAAAGATGTGAAATCAGCTCAGAGCCTGGCTGATATTCAGCAAATTGGAGAGCAGTTGTTCATCCCTGTTCAGTTAAACGATGGGAAGGACTCTGTTCTCGCCCGAGTGTGTGTGAGCAACGGTAAGAGCTTCATCAGCGAAGCCATGTTCCGCCAACTCCCAAAAGATCCAGCCATTCCCACATTCAAACTGATAGACAAATGGGAAATGGTCCTGGAAGCGCCTAATTCCAAACATCTCCTGCCAAGCAGGTGTATGCTCAAAATCTCCATTGGCAACAAGAGCATAGTCCATAATTGTTGGGTCGTGCGAGACGTCACTGCCGCCTTTTACTTAGGCAGTGACATTCTCAATCGCTTTGCCATTAGTTTGGACCTAATAAACTTCAAAGCTTGGTCCTGATTAGCGGATAATCCCATGGGCTTTGATGATCCAGAAAAAGCATTTAGGTCAGCTCAATTGCTACCTTATGCAGTTGAAATTCAGACTAAAGAGGAAGTCACCATCCCAGAAAGGACCCGACAATTCTCCCTGGAAGTGAAAGTTAAAAGAGGACAACATTTGAAAAACCCTGATGCTTACATACATCTAAATGCTTCTCTCCAACAGCAAGGGTTGGGGGTAAACCCAACTCCATTAGTCAACATAGAACATGACACCATTCTAATAGAGGTGGATAACAGCGACTTAAAGAGTATTACTCTAGCCGCAGGCACCATTATTGGAATGGCGGTTGATGACCGACATTTTTCCATCGATTTAGGAAATGAACTGTTAGGACCAATCCCCAAGGACTGTTTTGACAGTGACAGTGAGGACAATACAACACCAGACAGGATTTTTACCCGCCATGGGGGGAACTTCCTGTTGTACACTTCTTGCCCTTATGGTAAGGAAGATGTGACTGGTGACTTCAGGAGGGTTGAGGTGATTTTCCAGGTCCATGAGGGCTGCCTTTCCCACCTGAAGCCTCCAGTCTAAATCAGCACTCTGACCAGGGACTTCTCCACCCAACTGGAGGAGGCCGCTGAGATAGCCAAACCAGAAGTCTTTCCAGGCTTCAGGCAGCTGGTGGAAGGGAGAGTCAACCTAGCTGATGCCTGTGTGACTCTGGAACAGAAGCAAAAGTTGAAACTAGTCTTCTTGGATTTCTAAGATCTCTTTGCGGTAGACTCATATGACTGTGGTCGCACCGACATCCACACAACAACAATCACCAGGGACCCTGGCATGACTCCAGTGTTTGTGAAGCAATATCGCTTGCCTCTCGCATCAATGGAGTCCCTTACTGAAATAATTAAGAACCTTGAGTCCAGGGGAATAATCCGTCCCGTCCACAGCACCTTCAATAATCCGGTGCTGGGAATATTAAAGCCAAACGGCCAGTGGAGACTCTGCGCTGACCTTAGGGAGCTCAACAAACGGGTCCATACTTCCCGATGGCCTCTTCCCTACATTGACCAAGGGCTGGCCCAGATTCAGGGGTCACAGGTATTCACTGCAATAGACCTGACCAATGGATACTGGACCGTGCCGGTCAGTAGGAAGGACCAATACAAGCTGGCTTTTACCTTTGGGGGCCAGCAGTATACATGGACCCGGACTCCCTTCGGATACCTCAACTCCGGCAATGAATTCAACATTTTCCTACATAAGGCATGCCCGACCTGGGTGCGAGGGGTAACCTGGCTTATGTAGATGATGTCCTCATCAAAAGTTCATCTGTGGAGGAACACATAGTGGAGATCTGTTATGTTCTGACCCAGTTGAGGGCCGCCGGAGCAAAACTTTCCTTTCAGAAAGCACAGTGGTGTAGAACCCGTGTAAATTTCTTGGGGCATGAGATTACTCCTCAGGGTCTCTGTCCCCAGGAAAAGAAAGTGGGAGCACTTCAGAAACTGAAAGACCCCGCAACTCTGCGGGAACTAAGGAGCCTCCTTGGACTGACTAATTACAGCAGAAAGTTCGTTGAGGGCTACGCAGAGATCACCAGACCCCTGATTCATCTCCTGAAGGGGGGGTCAAGTGGGAATGGGGTCCAGAACAAGCCGAGGCGGTAAAACAACTCAAGAGAAGCCTCTCACAAGCGCCTTGCCTAGCTTACACTGTCAGAAACAAGGAGTTCTTCCTGGAGACGGGGTTCTCTAATACGTGCTTGACGGCGGTATTATACCAAAAGCATGACAAGGTCAATAAAGTAATCTCCTATGCGAGCAAAACTTTATCCTCTGTGGAGGAAAAATTCAACGATTGTGAGAAGGCACTCCTGGCAACGGTGTGGGCATTGAAGAATTACCGCCCGTTTATCCATGGGGAACACATCATAGTGGAGACTCCACACCAGCCTCTGCAATATAATAATAATAATTAATAATAATAATTTGGCATTTATATAGCGCTACGAACCCTCAGGTATCTGAGCGCTGCTTATTATTACCCACGGTGTGTGGTGCTCATTTATCGACCTCGGAAGGATGAAAGGCTGAGTTTGGCCCTGCCGGGATTCGAACCTGCGTTAGCAGGCTCTGCACGGGTGTCAAAGCGAGCGCTCTACTCGCTGTGCCACTTGACCGGCTAATATCTCCAAAGTGACAGAATCCGGGCCGGAAATGTGAGTAATTCCCGAATTACTTCCTGGATTCTGTCAATGCAAGGCTTTCCTGTGGAGGTCAGATATGGCCAAAACAAGAAGAGTCCCCTCGCGCAAGGTCTGGCTGACTTGCATGATTGTGCCAGAGAAAACTGTCTCGAGGACGAAAGTCTAAAAATCAAGGACAACACGGGGGCATACCTTAATTCCCCACACAAAGTCTTTGAAGAGGACAAGTGGAGGGAATGCCCACTGTCTATGTGGATGGATGCTTGTACCATGTTGACAACGACGGGGAGAAAGAACTGGTGGCTGGCGTAGGGAATGCATGGGTGATGGAGTTCCCAGAACCCTCCGCTGGGTACGAAATTGGTCCCCGAAGTAGTCAGGTGGCAGAATTGATGGCTGTGCATCAGGCCATCCTCACTGCTGTCCAGCATCCTCTCCACAAACTGGTCATAATCACAGATTCGGATTATGTACGGAACGGGTTCGTGGAGCACCTGGTTAATTGGAAAACCAGAGGCATGTTATGTGCTAATAACAAACCCTTGAAACATGGGAAGTTGATCCAAAACATTGATGATCTGGTCACCTCGAATCAGATGACCATCTATTGGAAAAAGATCAAGGGTCATTCCAAAGTAGAGGGACCAGACAAAACTGGAAATGACTTAGCTGATCAGCTGGCCAAAACCGGGGCCATCTAAGGGGATCTAATATAAATAGAGTCCCTGTTGGGGGAAATCCAGGTCACTGCTATCACTAGGTCCCAGACAAATGCTCACAATGATCTGTCAACTGCCCAATGGAGCAAGGAGACCCCTGATGCTGATTTGATTACCGCTCAGAAGGGGGATCCAATAATTGGTAAATTTTACCAACACATTGAGGACCCTGAGAACTTTCCCCTGACGGATACCGATTACAACGGGAAAGAGGACCTTAGAGTGTTGATGAAATGTCCAAAATTGTTCCGGATCCAAGACGGTTTGTTGGTAAGGAAATCCAAAGCTGGCCACGATCAGTGGGTGGTTCCTACCTCATTCCGAAGCCTGATGTTAAGTCACGCCCATGTTGCGGCCACCGCCGGTCATAGGGGGTTTCACACAACACTGGAAATCTTAAGAGAGGTTGCATACTGGCCACACATGGGCCAGGACCTCAACCAATACTTGAAGGGTTGTCTTGTGTGTGCACAATTTCAGCCAACATCCCTCACACACCGGGCGCCTCTCCAAAAGAGGGGGATGACACTGCCATGGTCAGATTTACAAATCGACTTCGTAGGCCCTGTGATTCGCTCGTCTAGAGGAAATAAGTACATGTTGACTGTGACATGCTTGTTTACCAAGTGGGTGGAATGTCTCCCAGCCCCAAATTGCAAAGCAGAAACAGCAGCTGCCCTGATGATTAACCACATCTTTTCCCGTTTTGGTCTACCTCAAAGGATTGAGTCAGACAGAGGTAGCCAATTCACCAGTGAAGTAATGACAAAGATGTGGGAGTTACTGGGGGTCAAGAGAAAGCTACACATTGCTTACAGGCCAGCTTCTTCTGGAGCAGTGGAGAGATACAACCGAACCATTGTGAGCATATTAAAGAAGTTTGTGGCAGATTCTGGGCCAAGTTGGGATATCCGATTACTTCTGGTCCTAATGGCCATCAGATCTACCCCTTTATCTGCAACCAAAATGTCACCATTTGAGTTGATGACTGGACGCAAGATGGTGCTTCCTCAGCATTTGCTCTACAGAACCCAAGAGCAAACGTTGATAAATGCCTCCACAACTCATGATTATGTGGAGAATTTAAGGAAACACCTTCAGCATGCTTTTGCCTATGCTCAGCGGAATCTAGAAAGATCAGCTGAGAGTATGAAGACCCTCTATGACCTGAAAACTTCCAGGAAGGAATATCAGGTGGGGGACCGGGTCTATCTATACAATTTCCAAAGGAACCAGGCCAAGCAGCGAAAATATTTGCCTACATGGAAGGGACCCTATGAGATTATAGACAAGATCTCCCCTGTGGCCTACAAGATCCGCATCCCCAAAGGCAGTTTGGCAGAAGGGGAAGACAAGTGGATCCACATAAACCAGTTGAAGTGTTGCCATCCCAGGCACACTTTGCAGCAACTGGAGGAGTCATCGGTAATCCCAGAGGGTACCGCTCCAGAGTAATTCAATTCCAACCGTAAAAGATCCCACCTATAGCCTATCAAATTCTGTGTTTCTCAAGTTTATGTGTTCCTGTCTCTTAATTTAAAAAAAAAATGTGCATGTTCATATCTGTTGAGTTCTAAAATATATATGCCACCCCACTATATCAATGGTGGGGGAGAAATGTCCATGAACAGGTATTGCTGCTCTTCCTTTGTCGTCCTAGGAGAAAGAAAACCTGGAGACTGGCCAAGGAGGACGATCCTGAGACCGGGAGCAGAGACGCAAGGGGCCCAGTGTACCGCCCAATACTCCCATCAGGACCGGCGAGGAGAACCGACTGATCCACCCTTGATGGAGGAAAGGATGCTGAACTTTGTCATCTGCGGAATTGGAAGAAGATGATGCGGACCTCCGAGCACGTGGGTCAACATCCTTAGCACCCGACATCCCCTCGACTCAATCCAAGTGCAGTCGGGCGGGGGGGTTTGTTGGGTGTTCTGACCCACGATTGGACTATTATGCTACAACATTTGGTGCTGTGGGCTTAGGAAATCCAAGATGGCCGAAAAAGCCCACATGTGCACCAGAATCTATGAAAACCGCGCAGTTTGTGCGCACACCAAAACGGTCGCCTGACTTGCCACCCCCCGGTGCGTGTGTGCTGGGTCAGAAGAGCCATGAGTGAAATGGGGTGCCAAAGAGAAAAACATCAGTGCCTGTTCGCTAGAAAGCACTTTAAAAATCACCCTTTGTTTCTCTGAAGGCAAGCTCAGAATGCCCATTTCAAACATTGCAGAATATCCAACAATCTCACTGAACACCAGCAGACATTTGACAGAATAAAGTCTTGTGGGCATACAAAATCTGGAAAGAGGATGAGCCTAAAATAATGTTCATAGCAAATCTGGCTGAGCTGTGGATTTCAGCAGTTTAAGTAAATTTGGACTAAAAGACACTAAAAATCTAAATGTGTAAAAGAAATGAGTGACCTACTTTTGAGTGTCACATAGGTTTCAATTGTTTAAATGTCATAGTTTTAAACTTAGAATCAGCATTCTAGCTGCATGTGTACAAATTGTTAGTTTATTTGAATGCAGAAAACTGGGTAACTAGAAGTGGGGGCTGGGGCCTGGCTTAAGGAACTGAATTCTGCCTGACATCTACCCCCACAGGAGTTAAAACCTGCTCAGCCACTCTTCCCCTTGCCAAAAGGAGTTGTCACCTCTCTGATTAGATTAGGGGTGGAGCAGCTACAGGGAGTTGAACAAAGGCCTGTCCTGGGCCCAGGCAGATGGTTTATTAGGGTAGTCGTAAATGGCTTCCTTTTGAACAATGGGCCTTCCAGGGCCCAGGCAGATGGTTTATTAGGGGGACTGTAAAATAGCTTCCTCTTGGCAGAAGCTGGGAGGGGCAGGGTCTCTGAGCTTGGCAGAAACTGGATAAACTGGTTTCTACACCATGTGACCTGGGAAACCACACCCCTTTGGGGCCAGAACATAAATCTAAAAAGATGGATCATTCATAGAGCGGACTTGTTAAAATTTTATAATTGATATCATTATTCTTGTGATTTTTCTGTGCACATTTGAAGACGTGTTAGGACCCGGTGGTATGTTCAGGGGGGTTTTTAGCAGAAAAGAGGATATTACTCTAAATGTATGTATGTTAAAAATCTGACACTCCACTACCTAATGCCCACATGCTTTGCGAACATTTGTGTAAATGCGGGGACAAATCCAATATTGGTAACCCGACCAAAAAGTGAAATATGTTGCCATTTTTTAACCCAAGCACCCAGGAAGAGCAGAGTTTGAACAGGGTATACCCCATGTGATATGTGATGGGTGCATGTAATTTCAAACCACTGTGTATCTATGAAATATGTCTTCAGGTCAAATATAGATTGTGTGTAATTTGACAGGGGAGTGTCCTTTCTGCAAGCCATTAAATGACATCGCTCTGATACTCCACTTCTTTTCCCCAATCAAGAGAGAAAGGAAAGCTTGACCAATGGGCAGTTGAGAGAGGGGCTGGCTAGTGATGCTGCACACACACCCACTTTCAAAAGACATAAAAAGAGCCACTGGAAGCTAGAGAGGGAATTCTATTCCATCTGCTGCGGGACGCTCTGCCGGGAAAATCCATACTTTACCTCCATCAACCTCCAGAGAGCCAACATAGAGACTTCAATCTATCCACCTTCAGAGACCAAGATTTTACTTCAGAATTTGTAGCAGAGAGGCCAACTACAAGCTAAATCCCTCTTTAGCAGGCATCAAATCATTGCCACTATTCACAGCCAGGCGAGCTGTTTGAATTCTTTGCAAGAACTCTTGCCATTTGCCAGAGAGCAGTGTTGTATCCAGAGAGAGACCAGCTGAACCGGAGACCGCTGTATCCGGACCCACAGACCTGATCAGAACCAGAGACCCAGACCAGACCAGCAGAGTAGAGCTGACCCAGACGCTGTGCGCAGAAACCGTCCGTGGCGAGTGAAGAAAACCTGTTGACCAGATCCGTGGCGAGGCCCATTCCTTTTAAAATTATATTGTGAGTACCTAGCAGAACTGTGCAGAACCAATCTCTTAGTTAAAATAATATAATTCAATCTATTTTAATCTAACCAGAACTGCCTCCTAACTGTCACCTGTCATTTGCAAAGCTGTCACTTGTCATTTTCTAGCTGCAAGCTGTAACCTGTCGCTTTGAACCTTTAAAATTTCAAATCCGAAAAACTACCTTTATTTAATCGTCCGTATCTCTGGAACCGTTTGGGCTAGGAACTTGGTTCAACTTTCCTCTGAAAGCTTAGAATCTCAGCTTTTCAACAAGCCTAGAACGGACTCCTCATACTTTTGCCGTAATCACGATTCTCGCACTCGCGAATTTTACTGCGACTTGCAATTTGGTTAAAAATCCAGCCACGTGTGAAAACAGCAGCTTCATTGCTTTCCTTTGCCAAAAATTCATGTAACCTGCTAGTTACTCCTAGATCCTTGCTAAAGTGAGCCTGAACTCATCCCAAGTATATTTTACTCACCCTGAACCTCCTAAAGGGAATTAAAACCATTTTCAGCATATTTCTCACTGCATTGTCACCATATTCAAAGCATTTTGCCTGTGTTTCAAAACTCCTATCTGTTGTATAAGCTGCTGGGGTGGAATTGAACTGAATTCTATTTGATTGCATTCCTAAGAACTGTGTCATCTTCATCTCCTTACAGTGCATAAAAGGGGGGGTGAATTGTCCAAGAAAGTGATTACATTGTCTTTTGCTGAAATCCTATCAAGTTATTTTCTGTACTGCATTTCATTCCACATTGCATCCATTTGAAACCATAAAAGTATTATTGCTATCGTATCCATCCTATAACCACTCATCATTGATTATAAAGAAGTGTGCTAGTGCCGGACTATCCATTATTGATTACTGCTCAGATTAAGTGTGATATTCAATTATTAATTTATTATAAAGTGTGATATATATATATATTGTTTAAATTATCAAATAAACCGTTTAAACTTGCAAAACAGAACTACTTTGTGGCTCAGTGGGGTCAGGGGGATTCCAAGAGAGGGGTGTGAACTGGACGTAAAGATATATCAATAAGGGTTTCCATTCAGTATCCCAGACTAGGCATTGACTTAGCTGTAGTGTTGAATTGAATCCTCTTACATAGTGCTCAGGGACTTCAACGCATGGACGCTTGCAAATGATCTGCGTGGTCTGAATCGGACATGATTTGTGCCAGGTATGGGCACCCATGTTAACATAATATGCCTGAATGCAATCAAGGCCCAGTGCCAGGCCACGAGGCAAGATGTATACTTTGCTTTCGTGGACTTACACTCTGTTTTCCATTCCATCTCGTGTGTCATGTTGCTGGAGAAATTAACAAGAGATCACTGTCCGGTGACCCTTTATGAAATCATCTACGCTTTACACTCAGAGACGTCCATGCACGTCTGTCTTCCGTTTGATGGTGTCCTCTCTGCTCCCATCCACACAGCAAGTGGCCTTAAAGAAGGGTGCCTATTGGCATCATCTGTGTTCAACTACTTCATACACGATCTAAGACATGCATTCGCAAAGGTACTTTCAGACTCCCTAAAATTGAACAGCCAATCCTGTAAAGGCATTGTTGTATGCAGATGACCTTGTTTTAATTTCTAAAACCCAACTGGGCCTCCAAAACTTATTGACAGCTTTCCAAGGTTACATTCAACAAAATGAATTAAGACTGAACACTAAGAAAACCCAGATTGTCTTATATGCACCAACAAGGGGGGGATCCAAGCATTTGGTGTGGTCTTTTAATGAGGTACAGCTACAAATTGCATCACAATATACTTATCTGGGAATGTGTTTTGAGGGCTCAGTAAATACAAAAAGTCAGATCCATTGTGTGGAAAAGAAACTAGACACAGCGATATGTCAAACAAAAATAATCATGCATAGATAAGGGAAATTCTGTATCAACCAGCATGGTTTTATTGAAATCAAAAGGCAGTGCCAACGTTTATGACCTGGAGACTCTTCCTACTAACTTTGGTTTTCAATTTGATAAGTGGGAATCTAAATTTTGGAGGCACATTTTGCAATTACCGGCTTGTGTGCCGCATTCTTGGATCAGGTACAAACTAGGTTTGGTCTCTCTCCACACCTTACACAACTGGAGACTTTGTTCCTTATTCAGGAAATGCTTGATTTCAACAAATGTCAACGTTATCCTGAGTTGTTTTCTGCCCATATGTTTTCGACCAAACTTTGCTCCATGAATACCTGGGTAAATAATGTGTGTCAAATCCTAGCATCCTTTGACATCACCATTGAGTTGCTGATTACCAATCCTGATAAGACCAAAGGGAAATTATATAACGTTGATTGGATTCGTATTTGTGAGCTACGTATGAGATATAAGGATGGTGACTTTTGCAGGTTTCCACCAAAGAAAATGCGTACTTTATCTCCTTATTTAGTTAGAGTACCAACATCTAAATACAGGTTAGCAATACTACACCTGCGCTTCAATCTATGGCTCACAAAAGATGTGCTTGCAATTAACATTGTAAAAAATTATAATTACAATCAACGTAAAAACTCTTCAATACATACCCTCTTCACCCAATGCTCTTCTAACGACCCAAAACCAACATCACACTAAACTAAAATAGCCAGTAGTGCGCCCAGTGTTTACTATGTCGCGGTGACCGCGGACACCGTGAACACATCACAGCCTTCTCCCACCATATATATATATATATATATATATATATATATATATATATATATATATATATATATATATATATATATATGTATATATATATTCAGTGAAAAAACCTTGTTAAAGGGACGTTATGGTTAAGTTGCGCTATTAAAAACCTATGAAATTCAGTGAAAAAACTTTGTTAAAGGGACGTTATGGTTAAGTTGCACTACGAAAAACCTATGAAATTCATTAAAAAAACATTGTTAAAGGGACGTTATGGTTCAAAGTAAAACCGAAAAACACAAATCCACAACCTCGTTATCTGATTGGCTAATCCGTACAGTCTTCTTTCCATGTTGGATTTGCTGGAAAACCCTGGATGTAGCACGCCTTGTCCACGGACAGTCATGGTGTCCGCGGACCGTGTAACTCTTCGACACCCCTTCTACCATTTCCACTTTTCTCTCTGTGCCATTCCCTCATTGCATACAGCTAAGCAGTCACACAATATGAAGAACGTCCTCAGAACACACCCATTTTGTTTATTTTCGAACATTTCAGGACAATTCTAATTTCATTATTCAACATATTAACATTACAAATATTATACTTTCATCTTGTACGCTGCAAACAATGCTATGTTTCTCCATTTGTAGCTCAGTATACTAGATAGAACCCCATAATACAATGCTATTTATATCAATGCATCGTTCAAAGCACTAATTACGGTATGATATTTGTTGCAATGATCCTTGACACTTTTTTTCGCAACATTATAATAAAAATCCCTAGTACACAAATTTCATGAAAAGTAAATGCACATGTGATGTCATCAGTGATGTCATCAATAACATTTGCAATGTCATCTTTGATGTTCTGGGTGTTAATCTTAGCAGTGCACGGTGGTGGCGCAAGTTATGGTTGCTTAGCTTACCATAACTGGCGAATTTCAGGGGTTTTTCGGCTTTACTTGGAACCATAACGTCCCTTTAACAAAGTTTTTTTATTAGCACGCAAACAATATACAAAGGTGTAGTGTAAACAGCAAGTTCTCACAGATGGATTTACACAGAATGTTGCAAAGTAAGCATTTATGCTCGTTGACAGTGAAGGTCAGATGCTTCCATTTTTATCTCGCTGCCCGGAGAGGCCCACGACTCCCAGTATAAGGTTCTATTTTTGTTTTACCTTGACAGACAGAGATTGTGCTGAAAGACTTCTTTTGAAGAAGTGTAGCAAAAACATAAGACACGATAAAGATGAAATGTCTGAAACAAAACCACTTTTGTATATTGTATCACTTTGAGAAAAATCGTTGGCACACGTGGAGTCGTATTTTGGGACTGCACTACACTTGGACAATGGAAAATACAATTATGATGTAAGTAACCCTTTAGATTATTTTATACCGGAATATAATAACAATAGCGTGGCATTAAAGCCCGGTCAAGTTGTACTTGTTTGTTCAATGTGGCATATTGTTTTCTACCGCGCACTATCACCGCCAAATTGATCCCCTGTCGTTTAGAGGGCTCTGAAAAAGGCAGATGACACAGGGTGGGTTAATAGAAATAATTTAACCAGTCTGTAGCCGGTTAAGCGCTCTACTCGCTGTGCACTTCACTGTAGCCGGTCAAGTGGCACAGCGAGTAGAGCGCTTGCTTTGACATCCGTGCACAGCTTGTTAATGCAGGTTCGAATCCCGGCACGGCCAAACTCAGTCTTTTATCCTTCTGTGGTCGATAAATGAGCACCACACACCGTGGGTAATAATAAGCAGCGCTGAGATACCTGACGGTTCTTAGCGCTATATAAATGTGAAAATATTATTATTTTATTAACATACTCTGTTGCACTATCTTCGCTAGCAAATAGTTTCACGCCCTAATAAATAAAATGAATATTTTTAATAAAGATCGGCTGGTGAGACTAATTTATGTTTTTTAAAACAGGTATGTTGCCCCATTTTGCCAATGTCACGATTTTCAGACTCCAGCGGATGGATTTTTCAACTGCCAGGTGCAGCTCGATGTAAGCAACTTCATGACCCTCACCATTTTATGGGACAATTGCCAAGGACCAATATGCCCTTACACGGTACTAGCGGCTAGAAGCAACATACCAACCATTATGGTGGTATAATGCCTCGTTGTTGGAGCAACCTTCCGATTATCAGTGCGACCATTTACTGCTTTTATCATAAACCAACAGCCTATCTACCGCAAAGGAACAGCGCGTGGCTCAAAATAAACTTTTGCTGATCGACAGCAGAGACAATTGCAAATCGCTGAATATTCACTAAACATTTCATGTGAAATAAATGTACTTTACCAAATGTACAATCCTGCTGTGTACTTTTAAACCACAGTTTCATATTCCAAATTGTGGCGCACTGTGTTCTAAGCTGATCTAACAACCTCTGTACCGCAAAGGAACATCGCGTGGCTCAACATGAACTTTTTCGGATCAACAACAAAGACAAATGCAAATCGCTGAATATTCTCTAAACATTTGACGTCAAATGAATGTACTTTACAAAATTTACAATCTTGCTGTTTGCTTTTAAATCACAGTTTCATATTCCGAATTGTGAAACGCTCTGTTGTGACATAATGTGTGTTGTCTTCCGGGTTCTGTGTAAAGTCGCGTAGGACTGGAGACGACTGGGTGCGTTTGATGACGCACCCTGTAACGTCACAGAGAGAGGCGGGGAATATGAGTGTTTTCATAATGTCAGGCTTAGGGGCGGGAGATATGATTTAGTGTCGCAAAAGCAAGTCAGCCAGGTCAATAGCGCCAGTCATAGGATTATCACATAATATCGGTGCACACCAGCCTGATTTATCGTTTCTTTAGTGGACAAAAAGTCGGGTGAGGCCCATAGGAAATTGTACTATCAGCGGACAAAAGGAGGGTTCGTAGAACACTTTCAACCTGACAACGAACAATACAAACAACGTTCTCAGAACACCCCCATTTTGTGTAATTGCAACCATTTTGGGACACCGCGAGTGTTCTTAGAACACATTCAACTTGACAGATTACAATACGGACAGCATCCTCAGGACAGCCCCAGTTTGTGTATTTACGAACATTTAAATACACTGCAAGTGTTTTTAGCTCAATTTTACCTTCCTTGCGAACAAAAAGGACACATACTCCGTCCTCTGAACACCCCACCATTTAGTTTATTTACAAAATGTCAGAACAGCCGTGTTCTCCGCGGACAAATTGAACACAACAAAAGCGTATAGCACATAAAAAAACAAAACATTGAACCTATCTCATACTCCCCCACCCTCCCCAAACACTCTTACACACCAACACACTCCACTAAATACAATTTTTAATCCAAGTTGTACGCCTTCGACAGCGAATACAAGATGGCGGGAGCCACAGAAAATCTGATGCGCTCCACGCCCCACGCCGTCCAATCAGCGAACACGTTGCATGTCCTTGGACATGAGGCAAGCCCATGGGCCAATCGGGGCACTGTCCGCTGAGCGAACAGGGAAGTCCGTCCGCGAAGCGAACACAGATATCATTAATTTTTTTGCCTTACATTTTGGTCATTTTTTAAAAAACTACTGGACGGATTTACACCAAATTTGCAAAAGCACGCTTTCGGGACCAAGCCGCCGCTCCTGCCGCAAATTTGGTGTAAATTCGTCCAGCGGTTCGGGCTGTAGCAGTGCGCAAAGTTTTTTCCCATTATGTCTATAGGAAAAAACAAAAGTTTTGGGACCCCCCCTATAACTTTGCCCCCCCTAGACCAAACCTCTCCATACTTTGCAAAAAAATTCAGAATGGGCCATATACTTTTTTTTGCAAAGTTTGGTGAGGATTCGTCCAGAGGGTGCAAAGTTATAAGCCACCCAAAAAGTGCTCTTCCTATGGAAACACCAACTTAACCATGACTACATGGACACTACCGCATCCATGTAATGTATATATGTGTATATATATATATATATATATATATATATATATATATTGGATTAGGCTGAAATTCTGAAGACAATTAGAGACACACCCCCTATGACCCCCCCACCCCCTCTAGCTGCAAATTTTGTGAATGATTCGTAAAAAAACTAAAGTTGTGGACTGCTCCCCATTCATTTTCCCCTAGAAAAAAATGTTTGCTCCACCGCACAGCCCAAAACCATGGACGGTTTCGGCGCGAAGCATTGACATGCAATCCATGTGTGGTTTGGGGTTATTCCATTGAGTAGTTTTTTAAATATTTGATGAACAAGTGGGTGCCCCCTTCTTCAAAATAGATAGCTGTATCTTGGGTAAATTGGTGAGAAACAAGATGTTTATAAATGAAACAGCTGACATCTTTTTTCCTCGATATTAGAGATAGCAATGGAAAATAAAATGTTAAAAAAAGGCTTTTGCAGGTGAAAAATTCACGCAAACGCCATCAGGCAAGAGGTGGGGTGGGCGTCAAGAGGACACCAAGTGAAATTTGGTAGATGGGGGGGTCTAGGGACTGAGTTTGCAACATGGAGCTTTTCTGTAAACTCGGCTATCAGACAGAATATCTGTGAATAGCCAACATGTCAAAGAAACCTGTATCATGAAACAGCGTGTGTTGTGGGGGGAATTAGAGCACACATGTGAGGTGAGGAGGCCATCAGGGGTGTGTGGGAAGCAGGCACAGAGGAGGGGGACACTTGATGAGAGCCTGTGGGGCATGGAAGTATTTTCTTTTGGCAGTTTTGTGATATCTGCTGCTATAATGACTACAAATAGCCGAGGGTATCTGTAATTCTGTACCCGCAGTTATAGACAAAAAGATCAGAAACATATATATATATATATATATATTTACAAATAGCGTGGTGTTGGCAGTGAAAAATGATTGTCCACATGGCTGGCACTGACACTGCTTAGCTTCAAAGCGAGTAACAGACCAGCCCCCTTAGGGCATTTTGCCTAATAAATTAGCACAAGTTGGAAGATCATTTAGAGCAACATGGCCTGAGGTCACTGGCCATTTTCTTACCTTTAAGCTAAGCAAGGTTTGCCCTGGTTGCTGCAAGGATCGGAGAAAGTCCACTGTCCCGGATGCCATATGTTTTCATATGCCAGAGTTTTACATATCTCATAACGCACTGCATCTGAATTTTCTTTTTTTAAACCATGCTACTGTTGTGCTACTGTAAGCCCTTGCAGTATTGCACTCTAAAGGCTAGGCTGCACTGAGGCCCACATGAAAAGTGCAGTTATACCTGGGTATGGAGCTGAAAATACAAGGAGAATTGCAAATTTGCAAATCCATCTTGATACATATATATATGTATATATATCAATGAAAAAACTTTGTTAAAGGGACGTTATGGTTAAGTTGCGCTACTAAAAATCTATGAAATTCAGGGAAAAAACTTTGTTAAAGGGACGTCATGGTAAAGTTGCGCTACTAAAAACCTATGAAATTCAGTGAAAAAACGTTGTCAAAGGAACGTTATGGTTCCAAGTAAAACCGAAAAACCCTTGAAATTCGCCAGTTATGGTAAGATAAGCAACCATAACTCGCGCCACCACCGTGCACTGCTAAGACTAACACCCAGGGCATCAAAGATGACATCACAAATGTCATTGATGACATCACTGATGACATCACATGTGTATGTACTTTTCATGAAATATGTGTACAAGGGATTCTTATTATAATGTTGCGAAACAAGTGTCAAGGATCATTGCAATAAATATCATACCCTAATTAGTGCATTGAACGATGCATTGATATAAATAGCATTCTATTATGGAGTTCTATCTAGTATACTAAGCTACTGATACAGAAACATAACATGGTGTGCAGTGTACAAGATAAAGGTATAATATTCGTAATGTTAATATGTTGAATAATGAAATGATAATTGTTTTCTTAATAGATTTTTGTGTATTGTGAAATATGTAATACGTAGCTAATACAACATTACTATAGACAAAACACAAAGAGACAAGAACACATACCAATATGGGTATATACAGGGAAAGTGAAGTTAGCAAAAAAGCACAAGTAGTAGCAGAAACAATTCATAACTTAACTGATTATTTTCATGCAAATAAATGATTGCTCTGTTTCAAAGCTGCTATTCACCCTATGTATATGTATCACTTGATGTGATTGGACCCACAGGGAAAGTACATCCATAAAAAAAAAACAACAGAACTATCAGAAAGTGCTCATAAGTCTATTGATTATCTTTATTCACAAAAAGGATTGCTGTCTTTCAAGCTTGTGTCTTCCCGTATGTATATGTTTCATATGATGTGACTGGACTCTAACAGAATTACTGTAAGAACCTACTTGAAGGATACATCTACAAATAAAATAAAATGTTTCGTTTCTGACTGTTACTGAAGAAAACCATGTGGCCTAGATATGTCAGCAAAAGAAAAAAGAGTGAGCCATACATGTGATGTCATCAGTGATGTCATCAATGACATGTGTGATGTCATCTTTGATGTCCTGGGTGTTAGTCTTAGCAGTGCACGGTAGTGGCGCGAGTTATGGTTGCTTATCTTACCATAACTGGCAAATTTCAAGGGTTTTTCGGTTTTACTTGGAACCATAACGTTCCTTTGACAAAGTTTTTTCACTGAATTTCATAGGTTTTTAGTAGCGCAACTTTACCATAACGTCCCTTTAACAAAGTTTTTTCCCTGAATTTCATAGGTTTTTAGTAGCGCAACTTAACCATAACGTCCATTTAACAAAGTTTTTTCATTGAATTTCATAGGTTTTAATTAGTGCAACTTAACCATAACGTCCCTGTAACATTTTTTTTAACTACATTTTAAAGGTTTTTATTAGTACAACGTGACCATAACATCCTTTTCAATAGATGAAGACCACTAACATCTTTGAAGACCACTAACATCTTGTGTCCTCAAAGTGGGAATGCCGGGTGGTAAAAAAAACAAAAAGATTTTCCTTCCTACGCCGGGACGCCTGCGGCGTCTCGGTGTAGGAAGGAAAATCTTTTACCAAGATGGCCACCATGGAAAGGGAAGGTGGGGTGTATAAAGAACACAACGGCGCATGAGTGAGGTTGTGGGGGCACAGGGGAGACACATGGGCATGAGCGGGGGGTGAGAGGGAACAGGGTACAAACGGGGCATGAGCAGGGGGTGGGGGGCAACAGGAGACAGACATGGGGCATGAGCGGGGGGTGAGGGCAACAGGAGACAGACACGGGGCATGAGCAGGGGGTGGGGGGGAACAGGAGACAGACACGGAGCATGAGCGGGGGGTGGGGAGAACAGGAGACAGACACGGGGCATGAGAGGGGGGTGGGGGGCAACAGGAGACAGACACGGGGCATGAGCGGGGGGTGGGGGGCAACAGGAGAGAGACACGGGACATGAGCGGGTGGGGGGAACCGGAGACAGACACGGGGCATGAGCGGGAGGGCAACAGGAGACAGACATGGGGCATGAGCGGGCGGTAGGGGGTACAGGAGACAGACATGGGGGCATGATTGGGGGGTGGGGGGCAACAGGAGAGAGACACGGGGCATGAGCGGGGGGAGGGGAGAACAGGAGACAGACACGGGGCATGAGCGGGGGGTGGGGGGAACAGGAGACAGACACGGGGCATGAGCGGGGGGTGGGGGGAACAGGAGACAGACACGGGGCATAAGCAGGGGGTGGGGGGAACAGGAGACAGACACGGGGCATGAGCGGGGGGTGGGGGGAACAACAGAGACAGACACGGGGCAGGAGCGGGGGGTGGAGGGCAACAGGAGACAGACACGGGGCATGAGCGGGGGGTGAGGGGCAACAGGAGACAGACACGGGGCATGAGCAGGGGGCAACAGGAGACACACACGGGGCATGAGCGGGGGGTGGGGGACAACAGGAGACAGACACGGGGCATGAGCGGGAGGTGGGGGCAACAGGAGAGACACTGGGCATGAGCGGGGGGTGGGGGAACAACAGAGACAGACACGGGGCAGGAGCGGGGGGTGGAGGGCAAAAGGAGACAGACACGGGGCATGAGCGGGGGGTGGGGGCAACAGGAGACAGGGAGACAGACATGGGGCATGAGCGGGGGTGAGGGGCAACAGGAGACAGACACGGGGCATGAGCGGGGGGTGGGGGGCAACAGGAGACAGACACGGGGCATGAGCGGGGGGGTGGGGGGCAGCAGGAGACAGACAAGGGGCATGAGCGGGGGGTGGGGGCAACAGGAGAGACACAGGGCATGAGCGAGGGGTGAGGGGCAACAGGAGACAGACACGGGGCATGAGCAGAGGGTGGGGGGCAACAGGAGACAGACACGGGGCATGAGCGGGGGGTGGGGGGCAGCAGGAGACAGACACGGGGCATGAGCGGGGGGTGGGGGCAACAGGAGAGACACGGGGCATGAGCGGGGGGTGAGGGGCAACATGAGACAGACACAGGGCATGAGCGGGGGTGGGGGGAACAGGAGACAGACAAGGGGCATGAGAGAGGGGTGGGGGAACAGGAGACAGACATGGGGCATGAGCGGGGGTGGGGAGAACAGACACGGGGCATGAGCGGGGGGTGGGAGGAACAGGAAAAAGACACGAGGCATGAGCAGGGGGGTTGGGGGGCAACAAGAGAGAGACACGGGGCATGAGCGTGTGGGGGGAACAGGAGACAGACACGGGGCATGAGCGGGTGAGGGAACAGGAGACAGACACGGGGCATGAGCGGGAGGGTGGGGGGCAACACTAGATAGACACGGGGCATGAGCGGGGGGTGGGGGATAACAGGACACAGACACGGGGCATGAGCGGGGTGTGGAGGGGAACAGGAGACAGACACGGAGCATAAGCGGGGGGTGGGGAAAGGGGAGAGACACACAGGGCATGAGCGGGGGTGGGGGGAGGGAGAGAGAAACACGGGGGGTGGGTTCGAGGGAGAGAGACACACGGGGCATGAGCGGTGGGCAGGAGGGAGAGAGACACACGGGGCATGAGCGGTGGGCGGGAGGGAGAGAGACACAAGGGGCAAGAGCGGGGGTGGGTGGGAGGGGGTAAGACACAAGGGGCAACAGCGGGGGTGGGCGGGAGGGGGGAAGACACGGGGCCAAGAGCGGGGGTGGGCGGGAGGGGGCAAGAGACACGTGGCCAAGAGCGGGGGTGGGCGGGCGGGGGCAAGAGACACGGGGCCAAGAGCGGGGGTGGACGGGAGGGGGCAAGAGACACGGGGCCAAGAGCGGGGGTGGGTGGAAGGGGGCAAGAGCACGGGGCGAAGAGCGGGGGTGGGCGGGAGGGGGCAAGAGACACGGGGCCAAGAGCGGGGGTGGGCGGGAGGGGGCAAGAGGGCAAGAGACACAGGGCCAAGAGCGGGGGTGGGCGGGAGGGGGCAAGAGACATGGGGCCAAGAGCGGGGGTGGGCGGGAGGGGGCAAGAGACACAGGGCCAAGAGCGGGGGTGGGCGGGAGGGGGCAAGAGACACGGGGCCAAGAGTGGGGGTGGGCAGGAGGGGGCAAGAGACACAGGGCCAAGAGCAGGGGTGGGCGGGAGGGGGCAAGAGACACGGGGCCAAGAGCGGGGGTGGGCGGGAGGGGGCAAGAGACACGGGGCCAAGAGCGGGGGTGGGCGGGAGGCGGCAAGAGACACGGGGCCAAGAGCGGGGGTGGGTGGGAGGGGGAAAGACACACGGGGCAAGAGCGGGGGTGGGCGGGAGGGGGAAAGACACACTGGGCAAGAGCGGGGGTGGGCAGGAGGGGGAAAGACACACGGGGCAAGAGCGTGGGTGGGCGGGAGGGGGAAAGACACACGGGACAAGAGCGGGGGTGGGCGGGAGGTAGACAGACACACGGGGCAAGAGCGGGGGTGGGAGGGAGGGAGACAGACACACGGGGCAAGAGCAGGGGAGGGCGGGAGGGAGACAGACACACGGGGCAAGAGCGGGGGTGGGCGGGAGGGAGACAGACACACGGGGCAAGAGCGGGGGTGGGCGGGAGGTCGACAGACACACGGGGCAAGAGCGGGGGTGGGCGGGAGGGAGACAGACACACGGGGCAAGTGCGGGGGCGGGCGGGAGGGAGACAGACACACGGGGCAAGAGCGGGGGTGGGCGGGAAAGAGACAGACACACGGGGCAAGAGCGGGGGTGGGGGGTACAGGAGACAGACACGGGGCATGAGCGGGGGGTGAGGGGCAACAGGAGAGAGACACGGGGCATGAGCGGGGGTGGGGGCAACAGGAGACCAGGAGACAGACACGGGGCATGAGCGGGGGTGGGGAGAACAACAGAGACAGACACGGGGCATGTGCAGGGGTGGGGGGCAACATGAGACAGACACAGGGCATGAGCGGGGGGTGGGGGGCAACAGGAGACAGACACGGGGCATGAGCGGGGGGTGGGGGGCAACAGGAGACAGACGCGGGGGTTGGGGGGGCCAGGAGACAGACACGGGGCATGAGCGGGGGGTGGGGGGCAACAAGAGACAGACACAGGGCATGAGCGGGGGTGGGAGGAACAGGAGACAGACACGGGGGATGAGCGGGGGGTGGGGAGAACAGGAGACAGACACGGGGCATGAGCAAGGGGGTGGGGGGCAACAGGAGACAGACACGGGGCATGAGCGGGGGGGTGGGGGGCAACAGGAGACAGACACGGGCATGAGCACGGAGTGGGGGAGTACAGGAGACAGACACGGGGCATGGGTGGTAGCAAGAGGAGACAGACATGGGGCATGAGCGGGGGTGGGGGGAACAGGAGACAGACACGGGGCATGAGCGGGGGGTGGGGGGTACAGAAGACAGACACGGGGCATGAGCGGGGTAGTGGGGGGCAACAGGAGAGAGACATGGGGCATGAGCGGGGGGTGGGAGGGGGTACAGGGGACAGACACGGGGCATGAGCAGGGGGTGGGGGGCAACAGAAGAGAGACACGGGGCATGAGCAGGGGGGTCGGGGGGTACAGGAGACAGACACGGGGCATGAGCGGGGGGGGCAACAGGAGACAGACATGGGGCATGAGCGGGGATGTGGGGGGTACAGGAGACAGACACGGGGCATGAGCAGGGGTTGGGGGGTACAGGAGACAGACACGGGGCATGAGCAGGGGGGGCAACAGGAGACAGACACGGGGCATGAGCGGGGGGGTGGGGGGATACAGGAGACAGACACGAGCATGTGCGGGGGGTACAGGAGACTGACACGGGGCATGAGCTGGGGGTGGGGGGCAACAGGAGAGAGACACGGGGCATGAGCAGGGTGTGGGGGGAACAAAAGAGACAGACACGGGGCATGAGCGGGGGGTGGGGGGCAACAGGAGAGAGACACGGGGCAGGAGCAGGGGGTGGGGGGCAACAGGAGACAGACACGGGGCATGAGCGGGGGGTGAGGGCAACAGGAGACAGACACGGGGCATGAGCGGGGGGTCGGGAGAACAGGAGACAGACACGGGGCATGAGAGGGGGGTGGGGGGCAACAGGAGACAGACACGGGGCATGAGCGGGCGGTGGGGGGCAACAGGAGACAGACACGGGGCATGAGAGGGGGGTGGGGGGCAACAGGAGAGAGACATGGGGCAGGAGCGGGGGTGGAGGGCAACAGGAGACAGACACGAGGCATGAGCGGGCGGTGGGGGGTACAGGAGACAGACACAGGGCATGAGCAGGGGTGGGGAGAACAACAGAGAGACACGGGGCAGGAGCGGGGGTGAGGGGCAACAGGAGACAGACACGGGGCAGGAGCGGGGGTGGGGGGAACAACAGAGAGACATGGGGCAGGAGCGGGGGTGGAGGGCAACAGGAGACAGACACGGGGCATGAGCAGGCGGTGGGGTGCAACAGGAGACAGACACGGGGCAGGAGCGGAGGGTGGGGAGCAACAGGAGACAGACACGGGGCATGAGCGGGGGGTGAGGGCAACAGGAGACAGACACGGGGCATGAGCGGGGGGTCGGGAGAACAGGAGACAGACACGGGGCATGAGAGGGGGGTGGGGGGCAACAGGAGACAGACACGGGGCATGAGCGGGCGGTGGGGGGCAACAGGAGACAGACACAGGGCATGAGAGGGGGGTGGGGGGCAACAGGAGAGAGACATGGGGCAGGAGCGGGGGGTGGAGGGCAACAGGAGACAGACACGAGGCATGAGCGGGCGGTGGGGGGTACAGGAGACAGACACAGGGCATGAGCAGGGGTGGGGAGAACAACAGAGAGACACGGGGCAGGAGCGGGGGTGGGGGGCAACAGGAGACAGACACGGGGCAGGAGCGGGGGTGGGGGGAACAACAGAGAGACATGGGGCAGGAGCGGGGGTGGAGGGCAACAGGAGACAGACACGGGGCATGAGCGGGGGGTGGGGGGCAGCAGGAGACAGACACGGGGCATGAGCGGGGGGTGGGGGCAACAGGAGAGACACGGGGCATGAGCGGGGGGTGAGGGGCAACATGAGACAGACACAGGGCATGAGCGGGGGTGGGGGGAACAGGAGACAGACAAGGGGCATGAGCGAGGGGTGGGGGAACAGGAGACAGAGATGGGGCATGAGCGGGGGGTGGGGAGAACAGACACGGGGCATGAGCGGGGGGTGGGAGGAACAGGAAAAAGACACGGGGCATGAGCAGGGGGGTTGGGGGGCAACAAGAGAGAGACACGGGGCATGAGCGTGTGGGGGGAACAGGAGACAGACACGGGGCATGAGCGGGAGGGTGGGGGGCAACAGGAGATAGACACGGGGCATGAGCGGGGGGTGGGGGGTAACAGGACACAGACACGGGGCATGAGCGGGGTGTGGAGGGGAACAGGAGACAGACACGGAGCATAAGCGGGGGGTGGGGAAAGGGGAGAGACACACAGGGCATGAGCGGGGGTGGGGGGAGGGAGAGAGAAACACGGGGGGTGGGTTGGAGGGAGAGAGACACACGGGGCATGAGCGGTGGGCAGGAGGGAGAGAGACACACGGGGCATGAGTTGTGGGCGGGAGGGAGAGAGACACAAGGGGCAAGAGCGGGGGTGGGCGGGAGGGTGGAGGGCAACAGGAGACAGACACGAGGCATGAGCGGGCGGTGGGGGGTACAGGAGACAGACACAGGGCATGAGCAGGGGTGGGGAGAACAACAGAGAGACACGGGGCAGGAGCGGGGGTGGGGGGCAACAGGAGACAGACACGGGGCAGGAGCGGGGGTGGGGGGAACAACAGAGAGACATGGGGCAGGAGCGCGGGTGGAGGGCAACAGGAGACAGACACGGGGCATGAGCGGGCGGTGGGGGGCAACAGGAGACAGACACGGGGCATGAGCGGGGGGTGGGGGGAACAACAGAGAGACACAGGGCAAGAGCGGGGGTGGGCGGGAGGGGGAAAGACACACGGGGCAAGAGCGGGGTGGGCGGGAGGGGGAAAGACACATGGGGCAAGAGCGGGGGTGGGCGGGAGGGGGAAGACACACGGGGCAAGAGCGGGGGTGGGCGGGAGGGGGAAGACACACGGGGCAAGAGCGGGGGTGGGCGGGAGGGGGAAAGACACACGGTGCAAGAGCGGGGGTGGGCGGGAGGGAGAAAGACACACGGGGCAAGAGCGGGGGTGGGCGGGAGGGGGAAAGACACACGGGGCAAGAGCGGGGGTGGGCGGGAGGGGGAAAGACACACGGGACTAGAGCGGGTGTGGGCGGGAGGGGGAAAGACACAGGGGGCAAGAGCGGGGGTGGGCGGGAGGGGGAAAGGCACACGGGGCAAGAGCGGGGGTGGGCGGGAGGGGGAAAGACACACGGGGCAAGAGCGGGGGTGGGTGGGAGGGGGAAAGACACACGGGGCAAGAGCGGGGGTGGGCGGGAGGGGTAAAGACACACGGGGCAAGAGCGGGGGTGGGCGGGAGGGTGTAAGACACACGGGCAAGAGCGGGGGTGGGCGGGAGGGGGAAAGACACACGGGGCAAGAGCGGGGGTGGGCGGGAGGTGGAAAGACACACGGGGCAAGAGCGGGGGTGGGCGGGAGGGCGAAAGACACACAGGGCAAGAGCGGCAGTGGGCGGGAGGGGGAAAGACACACGGGGCAAGAGCGGGGGTGGGTAGAAGGGGGAAAGCCACACGGGGCAAGAGCAGGGGTGGGCAGGAGGGGGGAAAGACACACAGGGCAAGAGCGGGGGTGGGCGTGAGGGGGAAAAGACACACGGGGCAAGAGCGGGGGTGGCAGGAGGAAAAAGACACACGGGGCAAGAGCGGGGGTGGGCGGGAGGGGGAAAGACACACGGGGCAAGAGCGGGGGTGGGCGGGAGGGGGAAAGACACACAGGGCAAAAGCGGGAAAGACACACGGGGCAAGAGCGGGAAAGACACACGGGCCAAGAGCGGGAAAGACACACGGGGCAGGAGGGGAAAGACACACGGGGCAAGAGCGGGGGTGGGCGGGAGGGGGAAAGACACACGGGGCAAGAGCGGGGGTGGGCGGGAGGGGGAAAGACACACGGGGCAAGAGCGGGGGTGGGCGGGAGGGGGAAAGACACACGGGGCAAGAGCGGTAGTGGGCGGGAGAGGGACAGACACACAGGGCAAGAACGGGGAAGTGGGGGGGAGAGAGACAGACACACGGGGCAAGAGCGGGGGTGGGGGGGATGGAGACAGACACACAGGGCAAGAGCGGGGTTGGGGGGGAGGGAGACAGACACACGAGGCATGAGCGGGGGGTGGGCGGGAGGGGGAGACACACGAGGCATGAGCGGGGGGTGGGCGGGAGGGGGAGACACACACGAGGCATGAGCGGGGGCTGGGCGGGAGGGGGAGACACACACGAGGCATGAGCGGGCGGTGGGCGGGAGGGGGAGAGACACACGGGGCATGATCGGGGGGTGGGCGCGAGGGGCAGAGACACACGGACATGAGCGGGGGGTGCGTGGGAGGGGGAGAGACACACAGACATGAGCGGGGGGTGGGTGGCGGGTGGTGAGAGACATACGGACATGAGCGGGGGTGGGCGGCGGGTGGGGAGAGACATACGGACATAAGCGGGTGGCGGGTGGGGAGAGACAACCCGGACATGAGCGGCCGGCAGGTGGGGAGAGACAACACGGACATGAGCGGGCGGCGGGTGGGGAGAGACAACACGGACATGAGCGGGCAGCGGGTGGGGAGAGACAACACGGACATGAGCGGGGGGTGGGCGTAAGTGAGAAAGACACACAGGGCAAGAGGTGGGAGGAACAGGAGACAGACACGGACATGAGCGAGGGTGGGGGACTTACTGTGCAGGCGGGATACAAAGCCTCTCATGCGAGGAACAAAGATGGCGGGCGTCTCTGAAGCCAGACGCACTGCAGGCTTCCACGCATCCAATGAGAGAGCACGTCAGATGTCCGCGGACATCACGCAAGCTGCTGGCCCAATCACCGTCCTGTCCGCGGAGCGAACAGGGAAGTGTGTCCGCGAAGCGAACACAGATATCACTAATTTTTTTCACTTAGATTTTTGTCATTTTTTTTAAAAACTACTGGACGGATTTACACCAAATAAAGCAAAGCACACTTTTGGGACCAAGCCGCCGCTCCTGCCGCTAATTTGGTGTAAATCCGTCCAGCGGTTTGGGCTGTAGGCGTGAGTAAAGTTTTTTACCATTATGTCTATGGGAAAAAAAAAGTTTTGGGACCCCCCCTATAACTTTGCCCCCCCGGACGAATCCTCACCAAACTTTGCAAAAAAATTCAGAGTGACCCAACTACTTTTTTTGCAAAGTTTGGTGAGGATCCGTCCAGGGAGAGCGAAGTTATAAGCCACCCAAAAAGTGCTGTTCCTATGGAAACAGCAACTTAACCATAACTACATGGCCACTACCGTGGCCATGTAATAATGTAATATATATATATATGTATATATATATATATATATATATTGGAAAAAAGGAGGAAGAGGTGAAATGCACTCACCGCAGGCACAAAGGGACAAGTGCCAGGTTCTGTGGGGGGTCGGAAAAAAACACCAGAGACACAGCTTTAAGATTACTGATGTCTTTAATGTTAGTCCAAAATTATTAAAAAACCAAATGCATCGTGCAAATCACAAATGCACGATACAAAGCAGCACATAAAAGACAAAACAGCAGGACGCCTAGGCAGGGCAGCCTGCAAACAGTGCGTTTTGCGCTATACTGAGCGCTTGATCACGTGAGGGGGAGAGGGTTGGACAAAGATAAATACAAACACCAACATGGAGTCCCTTTACTATGTCTATGGCAGAACTTCATACAGCACATGGGGGAATAAAAGTGGCCATGTTGGAAGGGAGTGTGGGTCCATATTATGACAGAGAAATGAAAGCACAGTGCCAAAACAAAAACTCTGTTAATGGTCAGTCATGCAAAAGAAGCCTGACCACATTCTAAAACATAATGAGAAACATAGTGATTTCAATGCAAGGTAAAAACCCTATACCTATGTAATAGCCATACTAGAAATACTTGCACAGTGCATACAATAGTAGTATAAAGGCCACATGACATAGATGATATAATAAGCCACACTCAAGATAAATAAGCCAACATTGGAGAACACCCCATGTAAATACACAAGCCGCCTCATAAGTAAGTAAGTCATTCCCAATAACAATAAAATAGTAATAAAAACTGGTCGACCACAATGAGATGTAAAATAGGGTTAAAAACAATGAGCTGCACTAAAATGTTAGAAAATGTCTGCATGATAATACAGCCAGCATGGTCATAGGTGCAAAGTGCAAAAATAGCAGCTAAATCGTCAGATGTTAGTTGTACAGTGCAAATACGCAAGAAAGAGCAGCAAGGCATCAGTGTGCCTAAACTAACCTCAAAATGAGAGGATAATTTAAAGTGCAAGTGCGTCAACATGATTGTGCAAAGTTAGCAAAAAATAGCTGCCATTTCATCAAAGTGCAAGTGCTAAAGAAATAATGGCAGACCATAATAAAAAAGGTACATAAGGCCAAGAGCTAAAAGGCAGTATGACAAATCCAGAACACGCAGTCGGCTAGACCAGTAAAGTCAGAACATTGAGAAACAAATAACCAATGTCAAAATTGTGAAGGGAAAGAGACTGATGTGTAGAACAAGAAGCCGCATGTAAGTTACCAAAATCAACAAGACATAGATTAGAAAACACTCCCCCGATATTGCAAAATAATCAGCTAAGAAAGGCAGGTAAGAAAAGAAAAAAGGGGAAAAAAATTAATAATATGGGTGAAAACAAATTTGAATCAATAAATACCTGCACAAAACCAACAAACGTGAGGCAGTAAAACCAAAATAAGAAAGCATCCTATCAGGAAAGCAAGATGACCCAGAGCAGAGGAAAACAGAGTATAAATGGCAAGAAGATATATATATATATATAACTGAATTCTGCCTGACATCTACCCCCACAGGAGTTAAAACCTGCTCAGCCACTCTTCCCCTTGCCAAAAGGAGTTGTCACCTCTCTGATTAGATTAGGGGTGGAGCAGCTACAGGGAGTTGAACAAAGGCCTGTCCTGGGCCCAGGCAGATGGTTTATTAGGGTAGTCGTAAATGGCTTCCTTTTGAACAATGGGCCTTCCAGGGCCCAGGCAGATGGTTTATTAGGGGACTGTAAAATAGCTTCCTCTTGGCAGAAGCTGGGAGGGGCAGGGTCTTTGAGCTTGGCAGAAACTGGATAAACTGGTTTCTACACCATGTGACCTGGGAAACCACACCCCTTTGGGGCCAGAACATAAATCTAAAAAGATGGATCATTCATAGAGCGGACTTGTTAAAATTTTATAAGTGATATCATTATTCTTGTGATTTTTCTGTGCACATTTGAAGACGTGTTAGGACCCGGTGGTATGTTCAGGGGGGTTTTTAGCAGAAAAGAGGATATTACTCTAAATGTATGTATGTTAAAAATCTGACACTCCACTACCTAATGCCCACATGCTTTGCGAACATTTGTGTAAATGCGGGGACAAATCCAATATTGGTAACCCGACCAAAAAGTGAAATATGTTGCCATTTTTGAACCCAAGCCCCCAGGAAGAGCAGAGTTTGAACAGGGTATACCCCATGTGATATGTGATGGGTGCATGTAATTTCAAACCACTGTGTATCTATGAAATATGTCTTTAGGTCAAATATAGATTGTGTGTAATTTGACAGGGGAGTGTCCTTTCTGCAAGCCATTAAATGACATCGCTCTGATACTCCACTTCTTTTCCCCAATCAAGAGAGAAAGGAAAGCTTGACCAATGGGCAGTTGAGAGAGGGGCTGGCTAGTGATGCTGCACACACACCCACTTTCAAAAGACATAAAAAGAGCCACTGGAAGCTAGAGAGGGAATTCTATTCCATCTGCTGCGGGACGCTCTGCCGGGAAAATCCATACTTTACCTCCATCAACCTCCAGAGAGCCAACATAGAGACTTCAATCTATCCACCTTCAGAGACCAAGATTTTACTTCAGAATTTGTAGCAGAGAGGCCAACTACAAGCTAAATCCCTCTTTAGCAGGCATCAAACCATTGCCACTATTCACAGCCAGGCGAGCTGTTTGAATTCTTTCCAAGAACTCTTGCCATTTGCCAGAGAGCAGTGTTGTATCCAGAGAGAGACCAGCTGAACCGGAGACCGCTGTATCCGGACCCACAGACCTGATCAGAACCAGAGACCCAGACCAGACCAGCAGAGTAGAGCTGACCCAGACGCTGTGCGCAGAAACCGCCCGTGGCGAGTGAAGAAAACCTGTTGACCAGATCGGTGGCGAGGCCCGTTCCTTTTAAAATTATATTGTGAGTACCTAGCAGAACTGTGCAGAACCAATCTCTTAGTTAAAATAATATAATTCAATCTATTTTAATCTAACCAGAACTGCCTCCTAACTGTCACCTGTCATTTGCAAAGCTGTCACTTGTCATTTTCTAGCTGCAAGCTGTAACCTGTCGCTTTGAACCTTTAAAATTTCAAATCCGAAAAACTACCTTTATTTAATCGTCCGTATCTCTGGAACCGTTTGGGCTAGGAACTTGGTTCAACTTTCCTCTGAAAGCTTAGAATCTCAGCTTTTCAACAAGCCTAGAACCGACTCCTCATACTTTTGCCGTAATCACGATTCTCGCACTCGCGAATTTTACTGCGACTTGCAATTTGGTTAAAAATCCAGCCACGTGTGAAAACAGCAGCTTCATTGCTTTCCTTTGCCAAAAATTCATTTAACCTGCTAGTTACTCCTAGATCCTTGCTAAAGTGAGCCTGAACTCATCCCAAGTATATTTTACTCACCCTGAACCTCCTAAAGGGAATTAAAACCATTTTCAGCATATTTCTCACTGCATTGTCACCATATTCAAAGCATTTTGCCTGTGTTTCAAAACTCCTATCTGTTGTATAAGCTGCTGGGGTGGAATTGAACTGAATTCTATTTGATTGCATTCCTAAGAACTGTGTCATCTTCATCTCCTTACAGTGCATAAAAGGGGGGGGGGGTGAATTGTCCAAGAAAGTGATTACATTGTCTTTTGCTGAAATCCTATCAAGTTATTTTCTGTACTGCATTTCATTCCACATTGCATCCATTTGAAACCATAAAAGTATTGTTGCTATCGTATCCATCCTATAACCACTCATCATTGATTATAAAGAAGTGTGCTAGTGCCGGACTATCCATTATTGATTACTGCTCAGATTAAGTGTGATATTCAATTATTAATTTATTATAAAGTGTGATATATATATATATATTGTTTAAATTATCAAATAAACCGTTTAAACTTGCAAAACAGAACTACTTCGTGGCTCAGTGGGGTCAGGGGGATTCCATTAGAGGGGTGTGAACTGGACGTAAAGATATATCAATAAGGGTTTCCATTCAGTATCCCAGACTAGGCATTGACTTAGCTGTAGTGTTGAATTGAATCCTCTTACATAGTGCTCAGGGACTTCAACGCATGGACGCTTGCAAATGATCTGCGTGGTCTGAATCGGACATGATTTGTGCCAGGTATGGGCACCCATGTTAACATAATATGCCTGAATGCAATCAAGGCCCAGTGCCAGGCCACGAGGCAAGATGTATACTTTGCTTTCGTGGACTTACACTCTGTTTTCCATTCCATCTCGTGTGTCATGTTGCTGGAGAAATTAACAAGAGATCACTGTCCGGTGACCCTTTATGAAATCATCTACGCTTTACACTCAGAGACGTCCATGCACGTCTGTCTTCCGTTTGATGGTGTCCTCTCTGCTCCCATCCACACAGCAAGTGGCCTTAAAGAAGGGTGCCTATTGGCATCATCTGTGTTCAACTACTTCATACACGATCTAAGACATGCATTCGCAAAGGTACTTTCAGACTTTCTAAAATTGAACAGCCAATCCTGTAAAGGCATTGTTGTATGCAGATGACCTTGTTTTAATTTCTAAAACCCAACTGGGCCTCCAAAACTTATTGACAGCTTTCCAAGGTTACATTCAACAAAATGAATTAAGACTGAACACTAAGAAAACCCAGATTGTCTTATATGCACCAACAAGGGGGGGATCCAAGCATTTGGTGTGGTCTTTTAATGAGGTACAGCTACAAATTGCATCACAATATACTTATCTGGGAATGTGTTTTGAGGGCTCAGTAAATACAAAAAGTCAGATCCATTGTGTGGAAAAGAAACTAGACACAGCGATATGTCAAACAAAAATAATCATGCATAGATAAGGGAAATTCTGTATCAACCAGCATGGCTTTATTGAAATCAAAAGGCGGTGCCAACGTTTATGACCTGGAGACTCTTCCTACTAACTTTGGTTTTCAATTTGATAAGTGGGAATCTAAATTTTGGAGGCACATTTTGCAATTACCGGCTTGTGTGCCGCATTCTTGGATCAGGTACAAACTAGGTTTGGTCTCTCTCCACACCTTACACAACTGGAGACTTTGTTCCTTATTCAGGAAATGCTTGATTTCAACAAATGTCAACGTTATCCTGAGTTGTTTTCTGCCCATATGTTTTCGACCAAACTTTGCTCCATGAATACCTGGGTAAATAATGTGTGTCAAATCCTAGCATCCTTTGACATCACCATTGAGTTGCTGATTACCAATCCTGATAAGACCAAAGGGAAATTATATAACGTTGATTGGATTCGTATTTGTGAGCTACGTATGAGATATAAGGATGGTGACTTTTGCAGGTTTCCACCAAAGAAAATGCGTACTTTATCTCCTTATTTAGTTAGAGTACCAACATCTAAATACAGGTTAGCAATACTACAACTGCGCTTCAATCTATGGCTCACAAAAGATGTGCTTGCAATTAACATTGTAAAAAATTATAATTACAATCAACGTAAAAACTCTTCAATACATACCCTCTTCACCCAATGCTCTTCTAACGACCCAAAACCAACATCACACTAAACTAAAATAGCCAGTAGTGCGCCCAGTGTTTACTATGTCGCGGTGACCGCGGACACCGTGAACACATCACAGCCTTCTCCCACCATATATATATATATATATATATATATATATATATATATATATATATATATATATATGTATATATATATATATTCAGTGAAAAAACCTTGTTAAAGGGACGTTATGGTTAAGTTGCGCTATTAAAAACCTATGAAATTCAGTGAAAAAACTTTGTTAAAGGGACGTTATGGTTAAGTTGCACTACGAAAAACCTATGAAATTCATTAAAAAAACATTGTTAAAGGGACGTTATGGTTCAAAGTAAAACCGAAAAACACAAATCCACAACCTCGTTATCTGATTGGCTAATCCGTACAGTCTTCTTTCCATGTTGGATTTGCTGGAAAACCCTGGATGTAGCACGCCTTGTCCACGGACAGTCATGGTGTCCGCGGACCGTGTAACTCTTCGACACACCTTCTACCATTTCCACTTTTCTCTCTGTGCCATTCCCTCATTGCATACAGCTAAGCAGTCACACAATATGAAGAACGTCCTCAGAACACCCCCATTTTGTTTATTTTCGAACATTTCAGGACAATTATAATTTCATTATTCAACATATTAACATTACAAATATTATACTTTCATCTTGTACGCTGCAAACAATGCTATGTTTCTCCATTTGTAGCTCAGTATACTAGATAGAACCCCATAATACAATGCTATTTATATCAATGCATCGTTCAAAGCACTAATTACGGTATGATATTTGTTGCAATGATCCTTGACACTTTTTTTCGCAACATTATAATAAAAATCCCTAGTACACAAATTTCATGAAAAGTAAATGCACATGTGATGTCATCAGTGATGTCATCAATAACATTTGCAATGTCATCTTTGATGTTCTGGGTGTTAATCTTAGCAGTGCACGGTGGTGGCCCAAGTTATGGTTGCTTAGCTTACCATAACTGGCGAATTTCAGGGGTTTTTCGGCTTTACTTGGAACCATAACGTCCCTTTAACAAAGTTTTTTTATTAGCACGCAAACAATATACAAAGGTGTAGTGTAAACAGCAAGTTCTCACAGATGGATTTACACAGAATGTTGCAAAGTAAGCATTTATGCTCGTTGACAGTGAAGGTCAGATGCTTCCATTTTTATCTCGCTGCCCGGAGAGGCCCACGACTCCCAGTATAAGGTTCTATTTTTTTTTTACCTTGACAGACAGAGATTGTGCTGAAAGACTTCTTTTGAAGAAGTGTAGCAAAAACATAAGACACGATAAAGATGAAATGTCTGAAACAAAACCACTTTTGTATATTGTATCACTTTGAGAAAAATCGTTGGCACACGTGGAGTCGTATTTTGGGACTGCACTACACTTGGACAATGGAAAATACAATTATGATGTAAGTAACCCTTTAGATTATTTTATACCGGAATATAATAACAATAGCGTGGCATTAAAGCCCGGTCAAGTTGTACTTGTTTGTTCAATGTGGCATATTATTTTCTACCGCGCACTATCACCGCCAAATTGATCCCCTGTCGTTTAGAGGGCTCTGAAAAAGGCAGATGACACAGGGTGGGTTAATAGAAATAATTTAACCAGTCTGTAGCCGGTTAAGCGCTCTACTCGCTGTGCACTTCACTGTAGCCGGTCAAGTGGCACAGCGAGTAGAGCGCTCGCTTTGACATCCGTGCACAGCTTGCTAATGCAGGTTTGAATCCCGGCACGGCCAAACTCAGTCTTTTATCCTTCTGTGGTCGATAAATGAGCACCACACACCGTGGGTAATAATAAGCAGCGCTGAGATACCTGACGGTTCTTAGCGCTATATAAATGTGAAAATATTATTATTTTATTAACATACTCTGTTGCACTATCTTCGCTAGCAAATAGTTTCACGCCCTAATAAATAAAATGAATATTTTTAATAAAGATCGGCTGGTGAGACTAATTTATGTTTTTTAAAACAGGTATGTTGCCCCATTTTGCCAATGTCACGATTTTCAGACTCCAGCGGATGGATTTTTCAACTGCCAGATGCAGCTCGATGTAAGCAACTTCATGACCCTCACCATTTTATGGGACAATTGCCAAGGACCAATATGCCCTTACACGGTACTAGCGGCTAGAAGCAACATACCAACCATTATGGTGGTATAATGCCTCGTTGTTGGAGCAACCTTCCGATTATCAGTGCGACCATTTACTGCTTTTATCATAAACCAACAGCCTATCTACCACAAAGGAACAGCGCGTGGCTCAAAATAAACTTTTGCTGATCGACAGCAGAGACAATTGCAAATCGCTGAATATTCACTAAACATTTCATGTGAAATAAATGTACTTTACCAAATGTACAATCCTGCTGTTTACTTTTAAACCACAGTTTCATATTCCAAATTGTGGCGCACTGTGTTCTAAGCTGATCTAACAACCTCTGTACCGCAAAGGAACATCGCGTGGCTCAACATGAACTTTTTCGGATCAACAACAAAGACAAATGCAAATCGCTGAATATTCTCTAAACATTTGACGTCAAATGAATGTACTTTACAAAATGTACAATCTTGCTGTTTGCTTTTAAATCACAGTTTCATATTCCGAATTGTGAAACGCTCTGTTGTGACATAATGTGTGTTGTCTTCCGGGTTCTGTGTAAAGTCGCGTAGGACTGGAGACGACTGGGTGCGTTTGATGACGCACCCTGTAACGTCACAGAGAGAGGCGGGGAATATGAGTGTTTTCATAATGTCAGGCTTAGGGGCGGGAGATATGATTTAGTGTCGCAAAAGCAAGTCAGCCAGGTCAATAGCGCCAGTCATAGGATTATCACATAATATCGGTGCACACCAGCCTGATTTATCGTTTCTTTAGTGGACAAAAAGTCAGGTGAGGCCCATAGGAAATTGTACTATCAGCGGACAAAAGGAGGGTTCGTAGAACACTTTCAACCTGACAACGAACAATACAAACAACGTTCTCAGAACACCCCCATTTTGTGTAATTGCAACCATTTTGGGACACCGCGAGTGTTCTTAGAACACATTCAACTTGACAGATTACAATACGGACAGCATCCTCAGGACAGCCCCAGTTTGTGTATTTACGAACATTTAAATACACTGCAAGTGTTTTTAGCTCAATTTTACCTTCCTTGCGAACAAAAAGGACACATACTCCGTCCTCTGAACACCCCACCATTTAGTTTATTTACAAAATGTCAGAACAGCCGTGTTCTCCGCGGACAAATTGAACACAACAAAAGCGTATAGCACATAAAAAAACAAAACATTGAACCTATCTCATACTCCCCCACCCTCCCCAAACACTCTTACACACCAACACACTCCACTAAATACAATTTTTAATCCAAGTTGTACGCCTTCGACAGCGAATACAAGATGGCGGGAGCCACAGAAAATCTGATGCGCTCCACGCCCCACGCCGTCCAATCAGCGAACACGTTGCATGTCCTTGGACATGAGGCAAGCCCATGGGCCAATCGGGGCACTGTCCGCTGAGCGAACAGGGAAGTCCGTCCGCGAAGCGAACACAGATATCATTAATTTTTTTGCCTTACATTTTGGTCATTTTTTAAAAAACTACTGGACGGATTTACACCAAATTTGCAAAAGCACGCTTTCGGGACCAAGCCGCCGCTCCTGCCGCAAATTTGGTGTAAATTCGTCCAGCGGTTCGGGCTGTAGCAGTGCGCAAAGTTTTTTCCCATTATGTCTATAGGAAAAAACAAAAGTTTTGGGACCCCCCCTATAACTTTGCCCCCCCTAGACCAAACCTCTCCATACTTTGCAAACAAATTCAGAATGGGCCATATACTTTTTTTTGCAAAGTTTGGTGAGGATTCGTCCAGAGGGTGCAAAGTTATAAGCCACCCAAAAAGTGCTCTTCCTATGGAAACACCAACTTAACCATGACTACATGGACACTACCGCATCCATGTAATGTATATATGTGTATATATATATATATATATATATATATATATATTGGATTAGGCTGAAATTCTGAAGACAATTAGAGACACACCCCCTATGACCCCCCCACCCCCCCTAGCTGCAAATTTTGTGAATGATTCGTAAAAAAACTAAAGTTGTGGACTGCTCCCCATTCATTTTCCCCTAGAAAAAAATGTTTGCTCCACCGCACAGCCCAAAACCATGGACGGTTTCGGCGCGAAGCATTGACATGCAATCCATGTGTGGTTTGGGGTTATTCCATTGAGTAGTTTTTTAAATATTTGATGAACAAGTGGGTGCCCCCTTCTTCAAAATAGATAGCTGTATCTTGGGTAAATTGGTGAGAAACAAGATGTTTATAAATGAAACAGCTGACATCTTTTTTCCTCGATATTAGAGATAGCAATGGAAAATAAAATGTTAAAAAAAGGCTTTTGCAGGTGAAAGATTCACGCAAACGCCATCAGGCAAGAGGTGGGGTGGGCGTCAAGAGGACACCAAGTGAAATTTGGTAGATGGGGGGGTCTAGGGACTGAGTTTGCAACATGGAGCTTTTCTGTAAACTCGGCTATCAGACAGAATATCTGTGAATAGCCAACATGTCAAAGAAACCTGTATCATGAAACAGCGTGTGTTGTGGGGGGAATTAGAGCACACATGTGAGGTGAGGAGGCCATCAGGGGTGTGTGGGAAGCAGGCACAGAGGAGGGGGACACTTGATGAGAGCCTGTGGGGCATGGAAGTATTTTCTTTTGGCAGTTTTGTGATATCTGCTGCTATAATGACTACAAATAGCCGAGGGTATCTGTAATTCTGTACCCGCAGTTATAGACAAAAAGATCAGAAACATATATATATATATATATATATATATTTACAAATAGCGTGGTGTTGGCAGTGAAAAATGATTGTCCACATGGCTGGCACTGACACTGCTTAGCTTCAAAGCGAGTAACAGACCAGCCCCCTTAGGGCATTTTGCCTAATAAATTAGCACAAGTTGGAAGATCATTTAGAGCAACATGGCCTGAGGTCACTGGCCATTTTCTTACCTTTAAGCTAAGCAAGGTTTGCCCTGGTTGCTGCAAGGATCGGAGAAAGTCCACTGTCCCGGATGCCATATGTTTTCATATGCCAGAGTTTTACATATCTCATAACGCACTGCATCTGAATTTTCTTTTTTTAAACCATGCTACTGTTGTGCTACTGTAAGCCCTTGCAGTATTGCACTCTAAAGGCTAGGCTGCACTGAGGCCCACATGAAAAGTGCAGTTATACCTGGGTATGGAGCTGAAAATACAAGGAGAATTGCAAATTTGCAAATCCAGCTTGATACATATATATATGTATATATATCAATGAAAAAACTTTGTTAAAGGGACGTTATGGTTAAGTTGCGCTACTAAAAATCTATGAAATTCAGGGAAAAAACTTTGTTAAAGGGACGTCATGGTAAAGTTGCGCTACTAAAAACCTATGAAATTCAGTGAAAAAACGTTGTCAAAGGAACGTTATGGTTCCAAGTAAAACCGAAAAACCCTTGAAATTCGCCAGTTATGGTAAGATAAGCAACCATAACTCGCGCCACCACCGTGCACTGCTAAGACTAACACCCAGGGCATCAAAGATGACATCACAAATGTCATTGATGACATCACTGATGACATCACATGTGTATGTACTTTTCATGAAATATGTGTACAAGGGATTCTTATTATAATGTTGCGAAACAAGTGTCAAGGATCATTGCAATAAATATCATACCCTAATTAGTGCATTGAACGATGCATTGATATAAATAGCATTCTATTATGGAGTTCTATCTAGTATACTAAGCTACTGATACAGAAACATAACATGGTGTGCAGTGTACAAGATGAAGGTATAATATTCGTAATGTTAATATGTTGAATAATGAAATGATAATTGTTTTCTTAATAGATTTTTGTGTATTGTGAAATATGTAATACGTAGCTAATACAACATTACTATAGACAAAACACAAAGAGACAAGAACACATACCAATATGGGTATATACAGGGAAAGTGAAGTTAGCAAAAAAGCACAAGTAGTAGCAGAAACAATTCATAACTTAACTGATTATTTTCATGCAAATAAATGATTGCTCTGTTTCAAAGCTGCTATTCACCCTATGTATATGTATCACTTGATGTGATTGGACCCACAGGGAAAGTACATCCATAAAAAAAAAACAACAGAACTATCAGAAAGTGCTCATAAGTCTATTGATTATCTTTATTCACAAAAAGGATTGCTGTCTTTCAAGCTTGTGTCTTCCCGGATGTATATGTTTCATATGATGTGACTGGACTCTAACAGAATTACTGTAAGAACCTACTTGAAGGATACATCTACAAATAAAATAAAATGTTTCGTTTCTGACTGTTACTGAAGAAAACCATGTGGCCTAGATATGTCAGCAAAAGAAAAAAGAGTGAGCCATACATGTGATGTCATCAGTGATGTCATCAATGACATGTGTGATGTCATCTTTGATGTCCTGGGTGTTAGTCTTA